>NW_015175013.1:32505-53870 GCF_001447785.1 Gekko japonicus | reverse complement strand
GGCTCTTACTTGTCTGACGTCATTGCTGCCCCCCCCTATTTTGATTTGGCATTTTTGGTAAGTATAGGACAGGTCTTGGTATTTTTCCTTTTTCAAAGGAAAGAAACCCGTCCTCCAACGTTAGCTAGATTTAGACAGGAAGCACGGATGCCTCTGTCTGGATGGCGACACCCCGACACCGAAGACGTGTCTGCCTGCCTGCCTGCTCTTTCTGCTGACGTTGCCTGTCATGGACCCGGACTCTGTTCATGACCACACCAAACCAGATCACATAGGGGTCACCAACGCATGGACTTGGACATTCTTTTGCACCTGCCTGGCATGATGACGTTTCACTTCCATGCCAGCGCCTTGGAGTGGCACCCGCCACGTGGACTCAATGTTTTGTTGTCGTGGCAGGCCGAACTTTTAGTTCTGCCGCCGCGAAAGGGGGGACTGTAACGATATGAGCTTATGTTTGTATTTCTGTATAGTGGTGATGCTGCTTATGTGTGTCTCTAGCATGAATACCTATGCAATATGTATTCAGGGATTGCTGTTTGGTTGTGTTGCTTTGTTCTGCATCTCATGCTTGCCTAGAAATAGGCTGGCCTGGGCCTGCCGTTGCACATACGGACCATGTGCGTCCCTGGAATGTATCCCATGACTCTTTGGGATGGAGAAGACACCGCGCCATTGCACCCACTTGGAGAGCTATGGAAAATCCCCAGCGAACCCCGGCATTCTTGGAATGGAAAGAGCAAGTGACCCTACTCCCTTAATCTGGTTTGGAGATCTAAAGACAATAGCGTTTATGGCTTTGGAGCAGGAACCAGATCTGCAAATCAAGAGGTGTCCATGGGAACGGAAGATTCACACCTTGCCAAAAGGCACCTTTGATGTAGGAGTAGGATCTGCATATTGCCACCACCCCTTAGGAGAGCGTCATCCCCTCGTCATCCCCTCGTCACCCCCTCTTCATCCAGTAGTGATAGTTTAGAGGACGGGTTTGATAGTTTATGGCTGGATAGCACATGCCCCAAAAAGAGTTTATTTAAGGAGAAACTCTCCTTTGTCTCTCTGGTTAACCCACCTTCCCCATAGCAGTGCACTAAGGTGCTACAAGTGACTCTACTACTTAAGTTCTCCGGGAGTCGCGACCCAGAGAGCTCACACGTGGTTTGGCTGGTCCTACCTGTGTGCCTTGGAGTTCACAAGCTGCTGCTTTCGGCTGCCCATCCTTCCAAGGAGGAGAGTTCTTCTTCAGCCTGGACCTCAGATGAGTATAGCCGTGCCCCATTGTGTCATCCCCATTTTGATGCTTTTGTTATTTTCTATGCTGTAATTGTTCTGATGTACTATTGTAACTAAGGAGCTTGTATGAATTTGTATGATTCCGATTTTGTATGCCTGATGAAAAACCATTTAGTAAAGACAACATTTATTTAAAGACTAGCGTGTTGTCTCACTTCCTGGGATATAGCCGAGCGTCTCATTCGCCATCTGACCTCTGTATAGACTGGTATAGAACTTACGCACAGCCACAAGCACCCAAACTTCCTTGGTAGATAACTTGGATTGGGTCTCCAGGAATTTCCTGGAGAAGTTGGCATAACAATCAGCAGCATGAGTCTCTAAGTAGACAAAGGAGAAACCCGGCTGAGGAACATAAATTTAAACTAGTTATGGTTTCAGAGAATAGCCTGAATTTCCCTTAATGCTTTCAGGCACAAATAGGCTTTTACTGATTGACCACTAGGTTGGATCCTCTCTCACACACCCCACCAGCCTGCTCTTTCTCAAGAGACAGACTTAATTGTACAAGGTCTGCTCATTACCAGAGTTGGGCCTAACAATCTAGTACTCTATCCTCACTCAGAGGTAGAGCTAAACCACTCTGCCACACTACCAAGCAGAGCTACCCTTCACTCTGTCTGCTCTTTTCCTGAGCCAGACCTGAGCTCTCCCCCTGAAGCCAAACTGAACTCTCCTGCTGTGCTTCCCTCCAACATTCTATCCACCACTCACTTTGAAGAAAGTTTAGTTTATTGAGACATTGATGGATACCATATTGAACACGAGCTTTGTTAGGACTGAAGGTGGAAGCGCGAAGATTGCATATATATTGTGTTCAAGCAAAGGCACTAAAGATCAGGACCCAATCACCCCACAGCATTTGCCCACCAGAAATAACAGTCGACTACCCTCCCAGTAAGCATGTACTCCTCTACAGAAAAAAAGCAAAGCAACAGGTCTCTGTGACACAGTGTCTGGTACATCAAAGCATTTAGGAAAACAAAAGCATTTGGTTTTCACACCCCTCTCCCCCTCCTCCTTTCTCTATGGCAGGCGAACTATAAAATGCATACTGAGCCTGATAGAGCAGCACTCCCATAGGCTCAACTGAGTGGCTGTCTTCCCCTTCAGGGGCAGGACAGCCTCCTCTCTATTACAGGGACCAATTAGAAATGCAGGTCAGTGGAACAGAAGTTGTGGGAATTCATTATGAGTGTTAGACCCCTGAACGTACTCACTCCCAACAACATTCTTCTTGTGAAAGATTTGTTTATTGAGATATGCAGTCGATACAGGGGTAAGCCAACATGTGTCAGAACTTGCTGGCATTAGTGCCCGGCCCACTATTATACCTACTTCAAGCTACCCCCCATGCCATGGTCCAATCACACTGGTTATTCATCTCACCAAGCCAGAGTGCAGTCCCCCCTGTGAACTACAGAGTGTATCTACAGTGGTGTTCCTGGCAGCAAAGGCTTCAAGGACACATCATCTTCCCTCCTCAGGAGGCCAACTAGGGAAATTGTTACAGCCATCTAGCAAAGCTTGTTCCCACACATACTTTCCTTCATTGACTCCCAGCTCTAAGTGAAAGCCATCACAGGAAACAGAAAGTAACATGACAAATGAAGCACAGAGTTTGACAGTGAGGATACAAATGCCTATCTAATACCAGATCAAAGACTTCACATATGCTAGTCTGTAGACTGGTATTAGATAGAAGTTGCAGTACCATTGCAATGAATTTCATCGAACTGCATTCTTAACTAGAATATATGCAGTTCAAGTTGAGCATATCTTGCTACTCTTTGCCAACCTGTTCCTTCAAGAATTTGGTCAATCAAAAAGAGCTACAACAACCTTCCCTTGGATAGATGTGGGGATCGTTGACCTTGACTAATTTTCGTTTCTTTTGTACCTAATTTGTTTCATAGGTGTCCGCCATATACCATAAAATTCTCTTTTCATCTTGGCTTCAATGAAATCCAGTGAAGCATCCTCTTTGTTATGACTGACCAAAAGGACAATCATTTTTAAAGGATCTTTAGGGAATGTATGCATTCACACATTTAGGTTACCTCCTTTCTCATGTCTAATTTGAATTCTGAGTTCTATGGTCAATGAACAATCAGACATAGGTTAAACAATGTATGTTATGAAATACTGAGACTCACTGTTCAGATATTTTATTTCATTGACTGCCACTGCAGTGACTTTCAAAACACCTTTGAAAATCATCAGGCTTGTTCAGTACATAGAAATGGTGATGTATTGCTGCCAATTTTAATGTGAGTAGGTAGCATGTCTGTACTGCTACGGAAGAAGAAGAAGAAGAAGAAGAAGAAGAAGAAGAAGAAGAAGAAGAAGAAGAAGAAGAAGAAGAAGAAGAAGAAGAAGAAGAAGAAGAAGAAGAAGAAGAAATGTTCTTCCTGTAAGTTTACCATCGAAATGTTCAGAGAAGAACAAGCACTAAACATAAAACAGGGCCTGCCTGTAAGTTTACCATCTAAAGTTGTGCACACATCCATTAAAGCTTTTCAGAAAGCATAATAAATATTTGTTCAATGTATGGTAGAGAAGCTCACAGGAAATTTCAGTTTTAGGGTATTTTATTTGTCTTTTTACAAGCATTGATGAACAAATAGAAACCACCATCTCCAATACAGCTATCAGATGTGCTAAATCTTTTGAGCTAATATGAGAAATCTTCGTACATCACCCTCATATCAGGTGGTACCAAGAAGATAAGTGTGAACAAATATTTCTGTGGCTATTCAAAATTAATTTTTTATTATAGTGGAATGTAGGTCAAGCATGAAACTCTAGGAGTGAATCTGCTTTCCACTCCATAATTAAATGGAGGAGCACGGTGATATGATGGTGACCAGATGAGACAGATTCTCATAAGGGAACTCTACAGGTAAAATCTCCTTTAGAAAGGAAAAACTGCCAGTTGAAATTGTTCCTCTTGAGCAAATAACCTTCTGTACAAAACAGAATGAACTTTTCATGCCATCATCACAGTCTTGGGCAGTATTATCTATCTATCTATCTATCTATCTATCTATCTATCTATCTATCTATCTATCTATCATCTATCTATCATCACTGGCAGAGTTACACCCAAGAAGCATATAATAATATAAAATATATAACCAAGTCAACATAAGAACAGAAGAGAAGCCAATATTGGATCAGGCCAATGGCCCATTGATACAACGAGTATGCAGACCGATTGGACAATCCTCCTAAATACTAATATATCTAACTTTTCCGCTGAGGAGAGTTCAAGGAGCTCCATCTTATTACTCTGGAAAGCACAACATTCACATTACTGTGACAGATGGAAAATAATTTGGCAGGCTGCACCACAGTTGCATTCAGGTCCTGGTATTTTAACCCATTTAAACAACAGGTCTGCGCAACTGCCAAAACCTGTTCATAGTCTATTAGCCATCTGCCATACTTTACATGGCAAGTCAAATCCTGCAGGCTTCTCATTGCTGTTTAACAGGTTATGGATATCAGGTGGAACTGCAGGGAGGGCAGGATAGAAATCTAAATAATAAATAAATAAATAAATAAATAAATAAACTGATTGCATCCATGTTCGCAATCCTAGATCAAAATGTTGTGATTGCAGGATTTGTGCAGATCTTATTGCTGGGTGTTGGGATCTTAGTCTGGATAGGCCCATGTCAGCCATGACTTTGAGGATGGGCAACTCTCTGTTTTCGGTGATCTTCCTATATTCACAATTTGGAGATGTGGGGGAACTATGTGGCACAACTTGGGTAGCCAATAGGTTGGAGTGGATTGAATATATCCACTGATGGTTCTCATTCTACTGAGTTAGACATCAAGATTGTGGCCATGGGGCTGTTGAGTTACACTGAAGCATCATATTTCTCAGTACTATACATCAACCCCAAAGCTGAGCATCTAAGTGTTGCAGCAGACACTCTCCAAGTTGTACCACATAATTTTTGGAGAATGTTATTTCGTCTGTGTATTTTCGCTGCTACATTGGTCAGGTGGTGTTTATAGCTCAAGGTCCTGTCCAGGGTAATGCCAAGGTACTTAGGTGTATGGCTGTGTGTAAGTCTGGTGCCATTAAGGTAGACATCAGCTCATGGCTAGCAAGATTGTTATTGAGATGGAAACAGGAACATTATGTTTTTCCTGGACTTGGGATAAGCTGCCATTTACAGTAGTAGTCAGCCAAAATATCAAGGTCCCTAGAGAGTATTTCCTCAGTCCTTTCAATTGATTTTTGTCTTACTGCAATTGCCATGTCATCAGCATAACTTTCTGGGTATAGTCTTGGGGAACATCAGAGTTGTATAGGTTGAAAAGAACTGGAGCAAGGATTGAGCCCTGGGGTAGGCTGTTATTCAATTTCTTCTGCATGCTGATTGACTGACCTATGATTACTTGGAAAGTTCTATCACTCAGCATATTATTAGGAGTCAAAATAATGTTCTGCATAGGAAAACTTGTAAAAACTTGTATAGCAGACCATCCAGACTGTGTAATAAGCAGCAGTAAGATTGAACTGCTGATGTCTTAAGACACTTCTGATACCGTGCCTCAATGAAACTCAGCCCATATACATTATCTATGCAATTGTTACAATCATCTTCTAAGTCTGGTCAATATTCCCATCCCCATATTGCATACAATGGGCAGGGGCAATAGTAGCTAGTTTAAGTCTGGGGTGAGAGCTGAACCAGAGTATTTTACAGCTCACAGCAAATATTCAACATTACCTTTCGCTCTGCTTTATTCATTCCCTTAAAAGTTTATCTCATTTTGTCATAAGTGTAAACTGAGGCTGGAGAACCACGTAGACCATTTCCACATGAGTTATTTGTCCCAATTTCGATGCCTTTAGGAAGCTTTCCCCCCATGCTTCCCCATGGCACCAGGGTGCATTCGGGTACCTCCAGTGATTTCCCTAGCTTTTCTTCAGTCTACCTCAAACCTTCATTCCTCCAAAGTTTTCAGAAAGATCACAGTAAAATCTGGATGGCTATTGTGTGGTTATTTTATTGTTTAAAAACTTGTACTAGAATATTGCTATGTCAGTATACTATTGTAACAAGAGGTGTAGCCAGTTCTCTGTACTCTAAGCTTTCATTAAACAAAAATAAGTATGCCTATAGCACCTTCCTTGAGAAGATATAAGGGGAAAGGGAAAGACATTTATTTTTTTAACAAATATGGGAATTAAGAGAATCTGCTACACCTATAGTTGCAGTAATATATCATTATAATGATATTATAGCGCTTTGTTTAAAAAAAAATACAGAAGGCCCAGTGGCCCAGGGGAGTGGGTAGCCTCTTCTGGGGGGTGGGGAAATTATGGAGAAACCTGCCATATAGAAGCCCCATTGCTGCTGCAATTTATCAGCAGCTTCACCAGCAATGGGGAACCAGCAAAATCCCATCCCAGTATGGAAACCACCATAACATCAAAAGTGTTTTCAGTATGTATTTCAGCTGTACTGTAAGCTCACCTTTACACATGAATTTCCAGACAAGAATAACACCAAAGCAATCAGTGGATCAACACAGTCATTCTTGCTGCCTGTCAGGCATTCTGCGCATTTTGCATTTTACAGCTTGCCTGTCACTGAGAGAGGAGGTTCCTCTATTGCTGTCTTTGATGTGCCCGGGGTGATGCCAAATGTCCTGGCTTCTCAAATGTCTGTGATCCTGTTTTCCTTACTAGGTAAAGGCTATGTGCCTATGGGGGGGAGCTGAGGGTTAGTTCTGGTGGGTAAATACCGTGGGATGATTGGGTCCCGATCTTTAGTGCCTTTACTTGAACCCACTATATCTACAAATTTCGTGTATTTAACTTCAGTCTTAACAATAGATGTGTCCAGGATGGTATCTATCAACTGTCTCAATAAAGGTAGCTTTCTACAAACTGGCTTCTGTTGAGAACTGATTTAACCAGGAACCTGACAAATTGTTAGGACTCCCTTTTTCTTCCTCAACCTCCTGCACCACAGACGTGATGAGCTGAGAGGACGGGGAAATCCCTACAACTACAGCGGACAGCACCGCACTGGAGCAATGGAACACAGCAACTCCAGTGATGGCCACAGAGCCTAAAGGAGCTGAGGGTGGGGCACAGACCTGAGACTCATGGGTGCCTCTCCCCACCTGGGCTGAGTCCACCTGGCTGTTGACTCCCAATCTTCATACAGGCCCCAAAGAGCACTTCGGTCAGGGTCACAACACCGCCTAGTGACCCCGGTCCCTAAGGAGACCAGGCTTGCTGCCACAAGGGCCAGGTCCTTTTTGGTGGCAGCTCCTATCTGGTGGAATGAGCTCCCGGAGGAGATCAAGGCCCTGCGGGACCTGTTACAGTTCCGCAGGGCCTGTAAGACAGAGCTCTTCCACCAGGCTTTCGAATAGGAGCCGGCGTCGCCACTACCACCAATGGGCGATCGCAGAGCAGTACCGCCAGGTTGGGCTGACTGGCCATCGAACATCGTGGCCCACGGCACCCCTCTCATTGACCCCAATGTGATGTACAATAGGGAGTGAGCATACTAGTCGTGATGGATCCTGGGAGTTTGACCACGGTGTTTAAACTGTTTTAACTGTATTTTTATTGCACTGTGTGCCTTAATTGTTTTAAATTGTGGTGTTGTATTACACCTCTGTGTTTTGTAAGCCGCCCTGAGCCCGTGTGCGGGGAGGGCGGGGTATAAATTAAATAAAATAAATAAATAAATAAATCCAAGGTCTGAGATATTCGCATGTTACGGCACCCGATGGTGCTACAGGCACTCGTTCCAGGAGGAACCCGAGTGAAACCATGTTGTGGAGAACACTGAAGCTGATAGTCTCTGTAGGGAGTTCAGGGGTGAGGCTGAAGAGATAAGGTGAGAGATGCAGAACATGATGCTGGACATATCGGGCATCATAATGGAGGCCATCCAGCAAGAGTTCCGGAATCGTGAATGGGCCCCTGATGGAACTGGGATGGCGACAGCGGTCCCTTCATAAGTGCCTCCGCAATTGCCTCTGCTTCTTCCCCCAGCACCTCCAGGTGTTCCTGCTGGGTGCTGAATGGACTGCCTGCACCCCTGGCAGCTCTGGAGCAGCCCCGTGATGCTCTGGAAGCAACATTTGATGGCATTCCAGAGAAACTGGCATTTTTCCTGTTGCAGGTGCGCAAGTTCTTACATGTTTGGGGCCCCACTTTCACCACAGACGAGCACTGTGTGGATTTTATTGGGTAGTGCCTCCAGGACCGATTGGCTGACTGGTTCGTGGGCCTCCACAATGTCCAGGGACCAGAACTCTGAGATGTGAATGCCTTCATGTGGGCCCTCCAATGCCAATATGAGGACCCCCTGGAGCTAGAGAGCACACCCACTTGAGAGGCCCGTGCCGGGGGGGCGCACAGTGCGGGAGTACTCGAATTCAAAACATATGCTGCCAAGCTGCAGGGGTGGCCCGAAGACGTACTCATTGAATTTTATTGGGCCAGGCTGAACCACACAATTCTGGATTGGGCACTGTCCGAGGGCAACCCGCTAACATTGAACAGATGGATACAGGTGGCCTGTGAGGCAGAGAACTGCTCCAACTTCTTGCAGATGTACCAACCCCAGGTTCCCACAAGGGCAACAGTGGAAGCAGCAAAGACGGTGAGAGAAGATGATGAAGAAGAAGAGATTGGATTTATACCCCGCCCTTCACTACCCAAAGGAGTCCCAGAGCGGCTTACAAACTCCTCTCCCTTCCCCTCCCCACATCAGACACCCTGTGAGGTAGGTGGGACTGAGAGAGCTCTTGACAGAAACTGCTCTTTTTCAAGAACAGCTCTTATCAAAACTACAGCTTGCCCAAGGTCATCCAGCCAGGTGCAAGTGGAGGAGGGGGGAATCAAACCCGGTTCTCCCAGATTAGAGTCTGCACACTTAACCACTACATCAAACTGGCGCTCATATGGACTCACTGGCAGTTATATTTCAGCTGATTCCTTTGTGCCACATATGGAATCCTCACCTAGAGTGCAAAATAAGCTGGGGCCAGCCCTGAGTGGAGATGGGGCAGGCAAGCCAGCAAGAAAAGGCTGGGACCTGCTGTGAAGGGCGCAACGAGGCAGGTCTGAAAGTCCCATGCACCAATTTTGATGAGAACCTCTCCCTCTTTGTTCTATGTGACTGTGACTGTAATAAATCCCGAGCAGGGCACTCAAATATGGGTGAGAGACCTGATTGATTCTGGATGTGCCCAGGACTTAATCAGCCCATCACTAGTCACTGGGCTTCGGGTACCCGTCGAAGTATTGCCTGAGCCTATAGTTTTCTCACAGATGGATGGGTCCCCAATGAAAGAGGCATGCAAGTATCAAACGGTGCTGATGGTAATGGGGACACGGTCCCATTGGGAGCAACGTCCATTCATTATTACCCCCTCGCACCCGGCACCAACTCCAATCGTTCCTTGTTTTTTCACATTTCTACCGCGAATTCATCCCCCACTTTGCTAAGTAGTCCTGCCTTTTACTGACTTGTTAAGAATGAAGGGGAAGGGTCCTGACAATAAAAAATTGGTTACCAAACTGAACTGGACCCCAGAGTGCCAGCAGGGATGTGAGAACCTCAAGGGGTTGTTTACCTCGGAGCCCATTTTAATTCATCCTGACAAAAATAAACCTTTTATAATCAAAATTGATGCCTTGGATGTGGCAATGGGGGGAAGATGGGAAGCTCCACCCCCTGGCATATGTGTCCAAGAAGTTCTCCCCCACGAAGTGCAATTGGGCTATTTGGGACAAAGAGGCAGCCACTATCAAACTGGCCCTTACGACCTGGAGGCACTGTTTGGAGGGAGCGAGGGGGCCATTTGAGGTATGGACAGACCACAAAAATTTGGACGCATTACGCACACCCAGGCACTTGAATGCCAAGCAACTCTGCTGGGCAGAGTTTTTCTCTAAATTTTGGTTCACCCTCCAGCACCTCCCCGGGAAATTGAACTCTCTGGCTGATGCTCTGTCTCACCTCCCACAACATGACAGCCAGTGAGAAGAAGTCATAGACTCAATGTTCACACCCATCCAGGTGGGGCGGGGGGCGGTGGTGACTCACAACCAGGCAAAAGCAGAGACACCAATTGAGGTTGAACCCTGGATTTTCAAGTTTAAAACAGCTTTTTCTGACAGGGACATGGAGGACATCCAAACTGACCCTTCGGTGAAACAGAAGAGGGGATGGGTGTTGGTATGGGGTGGGCAGGTGTTCATACCCAGATCTTTGAGAAGGGAAATTCTTACTGTGGCACATGAAAATAAACTGGTGGGGCATTTTGGTTACCTGAAAACCCTGCACCTCCTTCAAAGGTGGCCGTGCATGAGGGCGGACATTTTCCAATATGTGGGTTCCTGCCAGACTTTCCTGATGGGGAAACAGAGACCAGGAAAGCCCCCGGAGACTTTACAACCCCTTAAAATGCCAGAGAGACCATGGACAGTGATTTCGATAGACTTTATAACTGACTTACCTCCCAGTAAGGGTAAAACAGTGATTTGGGTGGTGGTCGACACATTCTCCAAGCAGGCAGATTTTATTCCTTGCAAACAACTACCCACGGCTAAATCATTTGCCAAGCCTTTCATGCACCACATTGTTAGGCTCCATTCTGTTCCTTGCAAGATACTTTCAGACAGGGGGTCACAGTTCCTTGCTAAATTTTGGAAGGAGCTGCTGCAGGTGTTGGGGGTAGAACAAGATCTAAGCAGTTTCTATCACCCAGAGACAGACGGGCAAATGGAGAGGGTGGGTCAAGTGGTTGAACAGTTCCTTTAGTGCTTCACCAATTACCAGCAGAAAATTGGGTCGACCTCTTCTCTTACGCGGAATACAGTTATAACAACTCAATATATACTACTGCTGGTCTCTCCCCCTTTAAGGCTGTGTATGGGTACGAAGGGCCCCCCCTCCCCACAGTAACTACCCAAGAACCCAAACTGGGAGATTTACATTCATGGTGGGGGAACTTGAAGGAGCAATGGTCCACAATCCACGAGACTCTGAAAAAGGCGAAAGAGGACTACAAAAAACATGTAGATAAAGGGAGAGCTCCTGAATGGGATTTGCATCCTGGGGACTCAGTGTATCTTTTGACAAAGAATTTGAAAGGGATCCAACCGTGGAGGAAATTGGGGTGGAAGTATATTGGCTTATTCAACGTGGTGGGGGTTTTGAACAAAGTGTCTGTTAGCCGAACTGCTTTAGCTACATGGCAGACTAAATTTAATATGGGTTCCTGCCAATGATTACGGCGGTCCAGACCACCCCAAGGATGTCCCAGTGAAAGAGTCAAGACTGGTGAATTCAAAACAATCTGTCTTTTACTTAAGAGTATCAAAAATCACATTCAACAATACAGAATCTCACACACAGTCAATCAAGTTCCTTCGGAGTACAGAAATAGAAAAATAGTTCTTTTTACTTAGGAGGTAGGTAGGTACACGGATTTATACTTATCTGTCCTGAAGCCTTGTCTGTTGCAATGAAGAATGAAGGGTAAGAAAATAGAACCTAGGGGTATTTCTAACTCACACTGCTAGAACCAGCCAGCAAAGTGTGGACCTCTTTGGCTGCACACACCAAGAGATCAAGTAAAGACAAAAGGATTGTTGGATAGCAAGCTGGACGTTAGGGGGTAAAAGCAGACGGGGTGATGGAGGGTTTGCGGCTAGCAAAGACCCATCACATGGTCCCTGCATGGTCCTTAGCTTTTATAGGTGGGTGGCAACTATGCCAATCTGAAAATCCACCTACCTGTAAGTCTGTCCCATAACTACAACCATTGGTGCGTGTAGTAAGGGCGTCTACTTTAGGGGTTTGGCTAATACTGAAATTCTAAACTCTAACTCATTGGAAAGCCATCTGGTTAGGTGTGAAAGCTGGGCATCAGGACCTTCCTTGATGTGTAAATGCAGCTTTCCTTTCCCAGGTAATCAGAGACATCTGACAGGAAATGGCAATTCAGATGTAGAGCAGAGACGTGTATTGCGTGACATCAAGTCCTTCAGCAATGGAGGATTATCTCTCCTTAGCAAGTGATTCAAGTAGCTTTCCTTAAGCCTATAGGTATATGTGTATGCACAGTACATGTGGTGTGTGTGTCAGCAGATATAAATCCATAAAAAGCAAATATCAGTCTCTTTCTCAACAGGATGGAATCACTGGAGGAGTTTGGATCTGCCTGGGGGAGAGTGCAGTGATAGTTTGGGATCTGCCTCAGCAGAAAAGCAGACGGTTTGAAGGGAAGCGCTGCCTGGTAACATGGCCAGGTGGTTTAAGTCTACCTCTGGGAGACAATAGAGCACCCAATTGTTAGGCCTGTCTCTTATAATGAGCAGGCCTCGTACCACTTAGACTAACTCTTGGGAAAGGACAGGCTAGTTGGGTGGAATTGTGTGGAAAGATTCAGCTTGGTGGCTAGTCAGTGAAAGCCTGACCTGCAAGCATTAAAGAGAATTCAAACTACACTCTGAAGTCATAATTAGTTTAAACTTATGTGCCTCAGCCGGGTTTTTCCTTTGACTACCTGGAAACCTGTCCTGCTGGTCTGTTCTTTAAACCCAACCTTAAGTAAATCTTTGTTATTTACATACAACTCCTGTCTCCCTGTTCGATTTGCTCGCCACAAAACATAACTTGGCATTGAACTCTAAGCCTTTACATTAGCTACCCTAAGAACATCTTGTAACTGGGGGGGGGGGGGGGTGCCCGAACAAGTGGAGACCTCGTCCAGCTACTCCACTTCCTCTGATGACTGATGGTGAGCCTCACCATGAAGTGGAAGAGATCCTTGACTCTAAGTTGATACTGAACAAACTGTACTATTTGGTTACATGGAAGGACTTTGATGAATCGCATAATGAGTAGGTGAAATGCAAACATGTTAGTGTTCCCTCTTTAACTCGGGCATTCCATATCAAATACCTGCACAAACTGAAGGGATAGGAGGTCTGGGGGGACCAGTATGCCAGGCTCCCTGTGCATTTTGCATTTTACAGCTCACCTGTCATTGGGAGAGGAGGTTCCTCTATTGCTGTCTTTGATGTGTCTGGGGCTAGTCACCTTAGTGATGCCAAATGACAGTTCTGGCTGGCAAATACCATGGGGTGACTAGGTCCTGACACTGCCCTCCCCCATTCCTCATTCCATATCATTTCCATGACATAAGCATCTTTTAATTGCCACCTGCTTGGAGAAAAATCTCTTGCCCTTTTAATAGAGGCTAATGGGATATCATTTACCAGGTGAGGTTCTTTACCCCATGCCATGCGGAATTTAAGCTGTTCATTTCTACAATCTAAGCCTCTATAAAGTGACGGGACATTTTTCTCCAGGCCAGTTGGCAAGTCTAGTGCCACCCATCCCAACTTATACATAAAATTAAAGAATACATTCTACCTTTTTGGGAACAGTAAAAATGGATTATATTACAACAATGGGCCTGCACCTGGGCCAGGCCTACTTTTGCTCTATAAATAGTACCCATCTGTCCATGCTTTGTCCCTGATCACTCCCACTTCCACCAGCAGCTGGGCTAGTGGGAGACCTTCCAGCAGCAGCCACCAGTTGGTAGGATGGCAGGGGAAAATGAGCCAGCAATCAGCATTGGAACAATGGTAGCCCCCCCACCCTGTGTCAACATGTGCCACTGGGTGCCAGGTACCAGCTGGCAACCTTAAGCCATGGCCCTTTAAAATGCTATATAATGGAGCACTTCCTCCCTTCTTAGGGTCCTGAGCAGAGACAGAGGAGGTAGAAGTGGAAGGCATAGATAAACAAGGAAACTAAATGGGCATAGTTCAATTTGCTGATATGGTTATCTCATAATTCAACTGTGTGAAGGTAGATTCACAGTGCAACAAATGCTCTTTTTATATTACTTCTGTCTTCTGCATAAGAGTCCCCGGCACACCTGCAGCCTCTACCATGCTCTGATGCCCTGACTGCTACATCACATTGGCTGTCATACGGGGCCCATCTCAGCAGGATATAAGGACACAGAGTGCACCATTTTCTCCAGGGGAACTGATCTCTGCCATATTGAAAGCAGTTGTAATTGTGAGTGATCTTCAGCCCTCATCTGGAGATTTGCAACAATGGTTCCCCTCACCAGGCACTAAGGGGAAATGTATTTCTCCTCAGAACAGCAGCAGCAAACTGTTTAGAATGTTAGAGGCAAAGGCCAGTGAGGTCGTATATGCAAATGACCTCTGTGTTCCGAGGCAAAGGCCAGTCAGGCCACATATGCAAATGACCTTTGTGTTCTGATTGGCTGTGTGGGGGAGAGGAACAGCACACTGTTGAGAATGTTGGAGGCAGAACTCAGGCAAAGCAGCCAATGGATAGGGAGACCCTCTGAATGACAGATCAGGGAGCGAAGTGATTAAGGCGCCGTGTTGGAACGTTGTGGAACCACTACTCAATTATATATAAGGATTATGTATGTGAGGGTAGAATATGTCCCTTTGTGACTTTAAAAAGTAGTGGATGTAGGTGGTGTTCAGGAGGCATTTGAAATGTCAGCAAGAAAAGGAACAAAAGAACACAGTGACAGCTAGTCTGGCTAGAAGGTTATACTTCAGACATTGTCATTTTCCTTGTCACTGGCTGCTATTTTTGTAAATCTTTCATAAGTAAAGTAGTCTCCAAGCGAAATGCTACTACAGAGAGCAAAAATTCAATTATTTCCTGCATTTAAAAGACCTCACTCAGATACATGGACCAATTTCATAATAGAAAAAAGAAGTCTGACCTTAACTTTGTCAAATGGGCCCTGAGACAATCAAAAAGTGCCTGGATAGAGCTTCCACTGAGGGTTCCCACCTGTCCTTCAGCTTCCTGCTGCCCTTAATGAGGTCACTGGATGGAGGGCAGTAAGCAGCCAGGAACCCTCCATTGTGTCTGAATGCTGATCTAACTGAGAGGATACTTTAATTTCCTACTGGAATTGATGAGGCTACCAGAGGGAAAGCAACTGAGAACCCAAGTCTCCATGGAACAGTTTTATTAATCTCAAATTGTAATTTGGATTGCCTGTCTAACCCCTGTGAGCAACACTGGGAGCCAGATTTTGGCTTAAATGAGGGATAAAAAATAAAATAAGAAAATGGTATAGAGTGATTTGCCATTCCCCAGCTGACTGCAAGAGATATTATTCTATTTAGGAAGAATTCAAGAAAATGTTTAAATAAGTAACAAAAGTCTTGTGACACTTCGATGACTAATGGTTCCCAATGAAATATTCCTTCAGTTAAGAGCAGTCATGACCGGTCTTAACTGAAGGAATATTTCATTGGGAACATTTGGTTATACAATCTCAGGAGAATATATAGTTGACCAGTGAGAAGTACCACTGGACATGTGATTGCACTGGAGGTTTCATTTGTATTTTTGCCCAGTGGTTAAACTTTGGAACAATTGTGTTCCGGTCTTTATTTCATATTTTGTATATGTATGATTGTATATATTTTTACATATTAGCCAATATGCTCTATTTGCATTAGACCTCTGATGAAGGCTGTGAAGGCCGAAATGCGTTAGGTCTATTTTATCAGCCTTTGTATTTTTATATTTGTATATGAGGTATGAATGGGCCCTTATTTTTTATTTTAATTTGTATGTTTCATAGATTTTTAGAGTTGGCCCTCTTCCAGAGTATAATTCCATAGAGTCCATTCCAGAGTATAATTCCATAGAGTCCATTGCTTAAAGCAGCCATTGCCCAAAGACTAAAACCTTAAAACATTTTCTGACTGATCTTGGAGATCTCCAGGTGCTGCCTGGAGGCTGGCAATACTAAGGAGAGGGCCAGACCTGTAGATTTGAGGGGTAGAGCCTGGGGAGGGCAGGGTTTGGGGTCCAGAGGGACCTCAGTAGAGTATAATTCCGTAGAGTCCATTGCCCAAAGCAGCCATTCTCTCTAGGAGAACTGATCTTGGCGATCTCCAAGTGCTGCCTGGAGGCTGACAATACTAAGGGGAGGGTCAGACCTGTAGATTTGAGGGGTAGAGCCTAAGGACGGCAGGGTTTGGGTTACAGAGGAACTTTAGCAGGGTCTAATGCTATAGAGTCAACTGCTCAAAGCAGCCATTGTAATAGCTGGGCAATTTTCTGTCGGGGAAATGATGTGCTGTGGCTGGGGAACACAGTGATTTCTGGGAGATCTCCAGGCCCCACAGGGAGATTGGCAACAGTGACCATTTAAGGGAAGATTGGGATATGTATTTTACCTCAGGACACATTCAGTGACTCCCAAAACCAACAACAAACTGTTTAGAATGTTAGAGGCAAAGGCCAATCAGGCCACATATGCAAATGACCTCTGTGTTCCGACTGGCTATTGGGGGGAGAGGAACAGCAAACGGTTTAGAATATTGGAGGTGAGACTCAGGTATTGCAGCCAGTGGATAGGGACAGCTTCTGAGTAACAGATCAGGGAGTCAACTGATTTGCGAGCATGTGGAATGTTCAGGAGAGTGCCACCCGAAAACACAATTATTATATAGAGAGATAATATTGGTTTATACACAGTATTTTTTATTTTTGTGGTGCTGTCGTCTGAACAATGCATACATTTTAAACACAACATGTTAAACAATGTAGTACATGGTATTACATTGGTAGAAACACAATGTGTGTTCCTGGGCCAATCTTATGATGTAGCTTTATTTTCCTTTATAAAAATGCCTTCCTAAACAAGGTTTGAGAAATATCAGGAGCATGGGCTACATAAAAACCCAAATGTCACTCTGGAATTCTGAATGCCATCCTAGATATATAGATGACCTCTGTGAAGATCATATGGCCTCAGTTAAGAATCAGTGCTGTACATGAATCAGTGAAGATCATATGGCCTCAGTTAAGAATCAGTTCTGTACATGAATCAATAAGAGGAAACAATTATTTTTAGTAATTAGTTAACCATCCCATGTCTCTACTGAGGCTAAATCTAGCAGGATCAAATCAGCATATGAATTCCAGTTCAACCATTTCTCCACTGAGTCTTCCTTTTCAAGTGTTCTGCTAAAGTACTGCAACCTTTAAGTCTTTTATTGAATAACCAGGAAACTTTTCAAAGAGAGTTTGTTGGGTGAAATAGTCCGTGATAAGGGACTTAAAAGACAAGAGTTAACAGACATTCATTTTCTGGTACAGAGTTCCAGGCATAAGGGGCAAGGACGAAGGAGAGAAAGCTGAGTGATAGGCACAAGGGCCTCACATATGCAACAAAAGTAAAAAACTGAAGTGAGATAACCATGATGTGCCTTTAAAGCAAAGAGAAAGACATAAAAGGAGAGGGGGGATTAGTAGGAGGGGAAACTAGGAATATTGGAAGCAAGATTACTGATTTCATTGTGATAAGCAATGCAGCCAATGACATGACAGGTGACCCCAGTTTGTAGCAGAGACTCTAGAGATGCCTGCTATTATTTTCTTGCTCAGAAATTTGCAGGATAATCAGATGGTATGGCTGGCTAACAAGGTAGCAGATTGGTACCAGCATCCATACCCTCCTTCAACTGATATTATGTTAGATGATACTGCTTAAAGAAAGAAAGAAAGAAAGAAAGAAAGAAAGAAAGAAAGAAAGAAAGAAAGAAAGAAAGAAAGAAAGCCTCTCTAATTCCCCTTAAAATGTATTTGTGTTTGAACAGATGGATGGAGTGGGCAAACTATTTGCCAGATATTTGACTCTGCATTCTTAACATTACTGTTCTTTGGTGACAGAATTTAGACTAAAACCTTAAAACATTTTCTGACATTTCTTCTCTTTTAAAATGCAAGGTGGCTGTGTTTTGTAAACATTGCTGACATTTATTTATAAGTGCACAGAGGGAACCGTTATTTTTGAAAATGATAACAAGAATGATATTTAGTAAAGATATGTATATTAGGCCTCATATTTGAAAATAAATTAATATTAGCTCCATTATTATTCATTTTTGATATTATTATTTTAATATACCACAATATTATACTACAAAAAAGGTTAGTACTACAGTTCCTTTGATAATGTTACTATTTTCTCCAGGTAACTATAGATCATTTTATTTTTTTTCAACCCCCAAAGGGATATTTTTAATTGCCTTTTCTATAAACTACAAAGAAATAAGGGAGGGTATCTACAGACGACAGGTGAAAAGAAAGAAAAACCTCTAAAAACCCAAGAGGTGGTGGCCATTACAACGCATATTAAACATTTGCTAAATTATTAGAGAGATTATTAGTTACATTGAGTGTGATCAATATATGTATGGTTATGTTATCAAAATCAATTAAAATAGCTGCTCAAGAAATACCACAAAAGAACCACTAATAATAATCCACTTAAGGCTAACTTCAGAGTCATTCAGCATCTCATTTTTACCCCCTCAGATGGAAGAAAGAGTTAAACAACCAAGGTTGGATAAAATAAGGCCACTTTATTAACATATTAAAGTAACGGCAAGGGCAAACATGAAACAGCGGCTCGGTCAAGGCCTGGTGTCGCTTTGACCCCGTCCTTAACCGTATAAAAAGCAAGACACCACGGCCCTGGGCTGGAGCCAAATGTAAATCACTTGCAAACCCAGCCGAGCCAATGATTGGGATGCACCTTCAGGAGCCCTCAAACACCACCTAACGGCCAGTGCTGAGTCTCCGTCGTGGCCATCCCCATAGGCAGTCTGCAAGCCTCATCTCAGGCCGCACGGCTGCAGGGTTAATCCCACAGACCCCTCTACCCCCCAGGGGTTATTAATTGGTGTTTACGTAGCCGCTGAACTTTATTTAAACCTAATTCTGCCACCGCAAGGGCCAAGCCTCTGCTTAGGCCCCTGCGCCCATTCAAATACCTAAAACTAGCTTAAGCCATTGCCGCAAATCCTGAAGGAAAATGTCGTTTCCCTTCTCGGAAAGGTGAATGCCATCGCCCCTGTACAAGGGGTGAGCCAATTAGTGGCCCAAACCAACCTTTAAAATATTTCAGAGCTCCCCATTGGCCGTACGCGGAGCTCTCTCGATCCCTGTAGGATCTGAAACTAAAGGCCCTTTTATTTATTAATAAAACAATGACAAGACCTATCAGTATGAAGCGGCATGGTCAAGGCCTGGGGTCACTCAAACTCAAACCCCACCCTTGCCATAAGATGGGCAATGCACCTGGCCCCAGGACATAGCCCACTATAAGCAGCTCGCACCCAGGCAGCCCAGCATCGGAACATGCCATGACGATCCCTCATCCACTGCCACACAGCCTATGTAGAGTATCCATCAAAGGCACTCCAAAAGGCAGTCTGCCCCTGACAGACCCATTCCCCCTACAGGGTGGCTGATAGGTGCTTGCTGCCGCAACAAATTGAGCTGCCCAGAACAGGTGGAGCAGGCCCGCATGGCACATGCTTCGGCGCCCTCTCCATTCCACCGTGGCCCATCAACTCAGGCCCAATTGGGAGCCAATGTCTGATCTGTTTGCTCGTTGAACTGGCCCAAAAATGAAGCTGTGTCCACAGAGAGAATCCTTCTCCTCCTGCCACAGAAAAAAAGGTTCCCTTGCTTGAAAGCCAGTCGAATCCGACTCTAGGGTTGAAGTGCTCATCTCCGTTTCAAAGCCGAAGAGCCAGCGCTGTCCGAAGACGTTTCCGTGGTCATGTGGCCGGCATGACTAAACACCAAGGTGCACGGAACGCTGTTACCTTCCCACCGAAGTGGTACCTATTTATCTACTTGCAATTTCTTGCTTTCAAACTGCTAGGTTGGCAGGAGCTGGAACTAGAGACGGGAGCTCACTCCGTCTTGCGGCACCCGGGTCTTGAACGGCTGAAATACTGACCTTCCACTGCCTGCAGTTCAGCATCTTAACCACTTGAGCCACCACAGCTCCATAGAACCTGCCATAGAAAACAGCCCTAAAAGAGAAAACAGTGAGCCACGGAACCCAATGAGAAAGCAGACCACAGCATGGCAAGGAAAGTGGGTTGCCTTGGTCCTATAGAGCCCCCTTTTTCCTAAACATCTATGGAATGCTTATCAATTCCACCATGACTGCATCAGCATCGGCCCTGATTCGCAGGGCACTGCGCAAAGCTCATAGGGCGTATGTCTGCACTGACCAAGTGATGTAATTATTGATATCCCAGGGTAGGGTTTCCAGCTGTCTGTAGAAAGCCCTGTTCCATTAATGGGATGTTATTTATCCGGTGAAGGCAATGCACCAATTCTCTGTTAAAAGATAGGATCTTTTACTGTGGATTGTTTGGCAACCCTACACACTGAAAGAAATGAGGCCTAAAGTGGTCATTTGTGTAGGTCTATATCAGAATAGAACCACTCTGGTCCAGTTACCCATCTACTGGATTGTCAAACTGTGGACACAACACCAATATAAAAGCTGGTTCATTCACTCAGTGCCCTGGAGCTCTTTGAATAGCAGGCCCCCATTGTTTTAAAAGTTAAGTGCATTCTGAAATACCTCTAGGTATTTTTAATTTTCTTTAGTTCTTTAATACCATGGAAAATCATCATTGCAAAAGTTGGTTTCACTATAAAACATGAGATTGCCAATCTAGAATGTGGTGTCACTTAAAAACCTGTATAATAATTCTTTACTTATTTATTTTTAACTCCATCTAATCCTGAATAGTGCACAGCATCTATCCCTTCTTATCATAACTGGGGTCCCATCTTAAACTAAGCTTCAGTAGAACCTGACAGTAGTTTGCTTGCATTGATTTGTGTATAATTTTCAACATCCTCTGAATAGAGTAATTGTCTGGCTAAAAATGACAGCAGGGTTTTGTAAGAGTTATAAAAACTAAATTTTAAAGCAATTTATACAGCGTTTGTAGTGCTTTTGCCTTGTAAATTAACTATATGCACTAGCTCTGTTTTACAAACAGGTGTATGCACCTACATGCAGGCCGTATGTATTCATGAACAGGGCTTCAGTTTAACCTGTTCACATATATACATTTATTTATTTATACATATTTATTTATTTATATTTATTTATACATATTTATTTATTTATATTTATTTATACATATTTAT
>NW_015175013.1:32193-32311 GCF_001447785.1 Gekko japonicus | reverse complement strand
CCCAGCCAGCACCATCCACAGCCTATCGTAACCAATGCCACTCCTCCAGGCCCGAGCAACACACTGGACCTTCCGCTGAAGACAATTGCGCTATCAAACTTGTGTAAAATGCCATTAG
>NW_015175013.1:7862-27510 GCF_001447785.1 Gekko japonicus | reverse complement strand
CTGAGGAAAAACTGATTTAAAAAACTGCATGTAATAATGTTGGAAAACAAAACACAAGGTGAAATAGTTAAAAATTCTATGGTTAAATGGGCACAAAGCCTGGGTCATAATATTGATTTAGATCAATGGAAAAGAAATATAAAAATTACCAAGGCAACTTCATATAAAGAAAACATTTATAAAATGTTTTATAGATGGTATATGACCCCAGATAAATTAGCAAAGATTTATTCTGATTTACCAAATGATTGTTGGAAATGTCAAAAGACAGTTGGTTCATTTTTTTATATGTGGTGGACATGTGATAGAGTTAAAAAATATTGGTCTTGGATCCATGAAATATTACAAAAAAAAAATGCTGGAATCTACCATACCATTTATACCTGAATTATTTTTTATTGAATATAATACCAGAAAATTGTAAAAAACAAGAGTCTTATTATACATGTAGTGGCCACTGCAAGAATATTATATGCCAAATATTGGAGAAAAAAAGAAGTTCCTTCAAAAGAAGAAATGATAAATAAAAATCTGGAAACTGTGGAGATGGATAAATTGACTTTAACACTGAAAGGGCAAAAAGAAGAAAGATTTCAAAATATATGGTCAAGGTTTTATAAATGGCTTGAAGACTATAACCAATGAACAATATTAACATTCAGTGATTTGGAAGAGAATATAGAATACAAGTGCAATTATAATGCATAATACTTATACAAAAATGTATGGTGATAAACTATGGCTACTATATAAATAGACAGTGTAGGAGGTAGCAAACTAGATAAAACAGAAATGTATATGGAATCCCCAATCTATATGTATTTATGTTTGTTTGTCTATTTGTTTGTTTTTTCTTTTTGTTTGTTTGATATAAAAAAATAAAAATTCTTATTAAAAACAATAGAAAAACTTAAAAAGCAAATCTCAACTAAAAAATCAGACAGTGATTGATTTTCTTGTGATGATGTGCCTGGCGATGAAAGCAAACGTGTTGATAATGTTGATAAAGATAATGCTAAATTATGCTCAGTATTGTTACAGTTTCAGTGTGAAAGTCTTCCTGTTACTTTTGGTTGATGATGCCATAAGGAATATATAAAGAACTGCCTCCTCATACATCCTCCCAAACCCTGAAGCAAGTGGTAACCAGAAACAAGGCTTTTTCACTGTTGGTGTGTCTCATCTGGACTGTTCTCCCTCTTGAAGCTCACCTTGCATTGAGATACCAGGCCAAAACATGTTTTCTTTCCCCAGGTTTTTAACTAAAGAGTCCCTTCATAATTAGTTGTATTTTATGGTCTGCTGTCTTTGACAGCACCGGCTCTTCAGCTTGGAAATGAAGATGAGTACTGCCCCCTAGAGTCAGATTCGACTAGCTTTCAAGCAAGGGGAACCTTTACCTTTACTCTAGCTTGAGGGTGTTTTATGAATACCATTTTAGAAAATATAGTCTTTTGTGCTGATTTTATCCCCCTGACTGGTTCTTGGTTTATTTTATGGCTTGTTGATATAAGGGTGATTTCTATTTCTGCCAGACAACATGACACTTTCAATGATGAAGCCCAGCACCATCGGAGTTCCCTCAGTCCCATGTTCCAATCTGGTAAGGATATTTCTCCCATCTTTAGATACCTCAAGGTGCCTGCTGGTCTAAATAGGCATCAAACACATAACCCATACTACTCCAGCTAGCTAGGGCCTAACAAAGCTCTGTGAAACTAGAACCACTTAACAAGAAATCCCCATTCAAGAGCAGTATGATAAAATAAGCATCCATAGCCACCTTCCAATTGCCCAGGCTGCATGAGACAACCAGCCAATACCTCACCACACCAATGGCTCTCATCTACATTGCCAGAAAGGGAGTCATGACAAATTTGCGGATGGCCGCTGCTAAGCAGGAAGACATGGACGCCATGTTCCTGCGCTAACCCAACGCTCCTGCATCGAGGCACGCCGGTTCACCTCCCCGTCCTTGCCATGGAAACCGGGGGGGGGGCGGTAAAGCCTCCTACCTTGGGCTCCCTCCAGGAGACCCAAGCGGGGGCACCCCGAGATCGGGGGCCCCGAAAGAGCGCATAGGGAGCCGAGCGTTCCTCGGAGCTCCGAGGAAAACGCCCCAGCGCAGCGCCGTTTCCGCCGGAAGTCGGGTTGGTTACTCTTTAACTGATCCAGCCAGGGGACGGGCTTGCCCTCAGAGAGTGTCCCAGTTGTCACCAAGCCTCGAGTCCCCCGAAAAATAACCTAGTATTGTAGAAAAAATAACACTTCCTCCCCAACAGGGTCAACAACACTGCCCAACATTGGAGGAAGAAAACCTAACATTTTCTAACTTCCTATTCTGTAATGGGAACCCCAAATTATCTGCATGTGATCGTTCCCTATCTTATCTTATCTAGGTAATAGATCTTTAAGTTTAACCTCTGCGTTCCTTGTGTCCTGTGTATCGATAAGCCGAATCCAAATATGGGTGGGTAGGAATGTCCCGCTCCCAGACCACTGAGAAGGAAGCTTCATGGTAAGTGAGCAAATCTTCTGTTCTCTGGTGGTCCTAGGGAGCGGTACATTCCTCATGCTTGGGACATAAAAAAGCAGTTGCCCCAAGGGCGGGCTCCTTGGCTCAGCGATTACAGGACCTGCTGTAACACTTTGAGCCTGAAGGCTGCATCAGCTGAGGCCATCTTATCTATTCTGTAATGTTATATGAACGAATTCACCGACCTGCAGGTGGCTGCCCTACATATTGTCTCCAGGGATGGGAAAGCACGATAAGCAGCTGACGTAGCCGCCCCCCTAACTGAATGTGCTGTGATTCCCTTAGGGGGCTCAACTCCTTGCGCCATGTATGCTAGAATGATACATTATTTCAGCCATCTACTTAAGGTAGATGTGGATACCTTTTTTCCAAAGTATGTCTTACTAAAGGACACAAATAGAGTCTCTGTTTCCCTCCAAGACTTGGTCCTGTCTATGTAGAAACTGAGTGCCCTGTGGACGTCTAAGCAGTGCCACTCTTTTTCCTTCTGATGCTTGGGGTTTGGACAAAAAGATGGTAAAACTATCTCCTCCGACCTATGAAAAAAGGAATTAACTTTAGGTACAAAGGCCGGGTCCATATGTAATACCACCATGTCACTGTGAAAAATACACAATTCTTTGTCCACTGATAGTGCCCTAAGCTCTGACACATGCCTAGCAGAGGTGATCCCTACCAGGAATAGTGTTTTAATGGTCAGTTCCTTCAGTGGACATGTCCCCATAGGCTCAAACGGTGGTTTGCTAAGTGCCCATAGGACAGTATTAAGACTCCAAGATGGGAAATGATGAACCTGTGGGCGGTTTATCAAGGAAGTCCCTCAGAAAACCTCTTAATATGTGGGTGATGGGACCAAGATTTTCCTCTCTTGGATCCCTGCACTGCGGATATGGACGCTATTTGCCTCTTTAAGGTACTGGTACTGAATCCTTAGTCTAACCCATTGTGCAGAAATAGGAAGAAGATGGTTTTAACTGAAGCTTTCATGGGGTCTAAACTATGTTCTAGACACCATGATTGGAACACTTGCCATGTATTATTATAGCTCTTATTAATCAACTTTTTGCTTGAAGCTAGCATAGTGCCCACTACCCTATCAGAGTACCCCATGTCCTCTAGTTGTTTTCGCTCAACCTCCAGGCAGTGAGGTTTCGAAACTGCAGCTGTGGATGACTTATTGACCCCTGCCTCAGGAGATCTTTTCTTAGCGGTAGGTGCCATGGGTCTACTATGGACAGTCTTTTCAGTTCCTGAAACCACGCCCTTCGTGGCCAGAAGGGCGCTATGAACACTAAATCTGCCCTCTCTTCCCTTAGCTTTTTTAACCCTCTAAGGATCAGTGGAATCAGGGGAAAGACATACAGTAGACCAGGTGGCCACTCGCAAGATACAGTGTCCACTCCTAACGCCTGTCTCTCCCGGGTTCTGGATATGAACTTGTGAACCTGGCGATTCTGTTGTGTTGGAAACAAGTCCACATTCATTTTCCCGAACCTGTCCTCGATCTGTTGAAAGACTGCCTTGTAAAGTTCCCACTCCAAATGATCCAGTCAACGCCTGCTCAGCCAGTCCACTAGGAAATTGTCCTTCCCAGGAACATGAATCGCCTTCAGCAACAGGAGATGCTCCTCCACCCAATTGATCAATAAGCATGCCTCCTCGTGAAGAAGTTGGAACCTGGTGCCCCCTTGCCTGTTGACATAGGTTTTTGCAGTTGTACTGTCTGTCTGAACCAATATGTGTCGATTGCTTAGTATCTCTGCCAAATTCAGAAGCCCTAAACGAATGACCCTGAGTTCCAGGAGGTTGATGCTCTGTCTGGATTCTGAAAGAAACCAGAACCCCTGCATCACCTTGCCTTGTGAGTGGGCCCCCCACCCTGAAAGGCTCACATCCATCGTCATCACTAGCTTTTGTGGTTCCCTGATCGGGAACCCATGCTGAAAGCGAGACGGTTCCAGCCACCAACTGAGCTCCTGCCTCAACACCTCTGGAATGACCAATGATTTGTTCCCCTTGTTTGCTATAATTGTTTGGAATGGGAGCAAAAATCTCTGAAGGGGGCATGCATGGAATCTTGCCCACTGCACCACCTCCTGGCAAGATACTAGCATGCCCAAAAATTTTGCTAATGTCATTACCTCCACCCTGTGTTGGTTCATAACCTCCATCAGCAAGGCACATATTTTTTGCTGTTGTTCCGTTGACAGGAAAACTCAATCCATTAAGTTGTGTATTTGTACTCCCAGAAGTACTAGGTCCTGAGTAGGATGCAAGGTGCTTTTCATCATGTTGACCACAAAGCCGTACTCTCTGAGAGATTGAACCATTTACTGAGTCTTCCAAACTCTCCTGGAAGGACAATGCTTTTACAAGGATGTCGTCCAGGTAAGGAAAAAAACTCACTCCCTGTAACCAGAGGTTGGCTATAGTGGTCACTAGTATCTTCGTGAACACCCTGGGAGATGAGTTTAGCCCGAAAGGGAGAGCTCGGTACTGAAAATGATGATTGCCATATGCAAGCCGGAGGAATTTGCAGTGGGCTTCTTTTATCGGAACATGGAGGTATACTTCCGATAGGTCGATGGATGTAAGGTAATCCTGATGCTGAATGATTGAGAGGATGGACTTGAGAATCTCCATCCTGAATCTCCTGCGTTTTATATATCTGTTCAGCCACTTCAGATCTAGGATGGCCCTGACATCCCCGTTTTTCTTGGGTACAATGAAGAAAACCGAGTACACCCCGAGGTCCTCCTGTGCTTTCAGTACCGTCTCTATTGCTCTAATATCCAGAAGATGTTGAATTGCTCCCTCTATTAGACTGTGTTTTTCTCTGGATTGTTTTAAGGGCATTTTCACAATTCGATTTGGTGGTTTCCTTAGGAACTCTAGAGAGTATCCCCCTGTCACTGTCTCTGTCACCCACTTGTCGCTGACTGTTAACTGCCAGTGATGAGTGAAATGTTGTAAACGACCTCCAATCCCCAAGGAACCATGAGTTTCTGCATAGTCATGCCGTTGTTCCTTTCTTGGCTCATTTGGCAGTTTGATCAGACTTATTGGGGAAAGAGGTCCTGTTGTCTCTATGTCTGGGTTGCCATTGTCCTCTGAATGACCTATTAAAGGAAGGTTTGGAACCTTTCTTGCCATCTCGAAAGGACTGAAACCATTTCCTAGGTCTGCTTTCCCTTCTCTTGGATGGTAGCACTTTCTTTTTATCCTTATCCTCTACTAGATATCTATCCAGACTTTTCCCAAAGAGGTGACTTCCCCTAAAAGGAACAGCTGCTACCTTAGCTTGCGTGGCTGAGTCTACCTCCCAGTTGTGCAGCCAGGTTTTCTCCTAGCAGATACACTACAGGCCATTGCTCTGGCTGACTGTTGGAATGAGTCCAGTGTAGCATTGGCTATGAATGCTGCCGCTAGGGCTATCTTTTTTAGTTTGTACTTAAATGCTTAGTAAAATCTGGCAAGAGATTAAAGATAGATTTTATGTTAAAATACCCAAGGTGGTTATCGCTACTAGAAGCATTTATTAAACCATCCTTAATGACAACTACGAAAATGATAAGTTACGAGACATTATTGGATAACAAGGGCAATCTAATAACGCAGGAGAAGATAGAGAAACAAAATATAAAATTAACGTGGTGGGAAAATATGCAGTTAAAAACTAGATTTGAAAAAGATAAAAAGAAAGGGTTCTATCATGAAAAAACGGATTTGGATAAGCTATGGCTATCTACAAGTGATAAATTAATACAGAAGTTATACAAACTATTGTTGGTGGATTATGAACTGGACGAAGAGGTGAAAAGTGTTATGATTACGTGGATGCAAGATTTTGGATATATGAGCTTCCGGTTTGTGGCGCGACACTGCGGGGTTGAGCGGAGTAGTTCTCCCGCCCAACACCGAATTCCACGGCGATTCTGGGGAGCTAGAGGGGTTTGGCCCCTGCTCCTGTGTGTCCCCCGAAGAGGGATGCATGAGAGGAAGGACTTGGTTAGGCAGTTCCAGGCGGCGGCGTGGGACTGAGCTGTACCAACTTTCACAATCCAGACCCGTGGTTGTGCTCCGTTTGGAGCGAAGTTGGAGCCGCCGGTTTTTAGATCCTGAAAAAGAAGCTACTTCTAAATTCTGGTGCAGTTTAATTGGCCCCAACTATTCCCTTGGAGTTCTTTCGACCGGAAAAAAAAAAGAGTTACCTGCGACTCCGAAGTAAGCCGAGGACGCGGAGAGTGGAGAGGAAGCGGCTGGGCGCGGTTCCGCGTCGAGGCAACAGAGCTGATTGACGCGAAGGACTTAGTAACATTGAGAGACCGTATTTACACTAAGAGCCTGGAAGACTAATTTCTCCTACAGTCGTAACAGATGCCTTCGCGTCTACCGGGGGAGGAGTTCTATTTGCTGAGTCCACTGAGCCGTCTCCGGAGGAGTAGAAGGTTAATGAACTATTCAGACTGGTAATTAACGGTATCATTTACTAATGTACTTTGGAATATTCGGGCTGAACCTACTACTGGGCACCGAGCAAATAGTGAGCCTGGTCTCCGACGTTTGAACTCGTGATAGACTGACTGACTATTGATTACTGAGTGGAGTTGTAAACGGAAGCTGAAATTGACTTTAAGTGTTCATTGAAATTGGGAAAGTTGATCTATTCCCCAGCTCTCAATACTGGACTAACGGATCTTGTGATTGAGGTGGCGACTTTCCGGGGGGAATCACCATAAGGGGAATTAAGAGTACTGGTGACCGTATCAAGACTGAGGTTTTTCTTTTCTTTTTCCTTTTTCTATGTGCTTTTTTTTTTTTATCCTGTTCGCTATTTAAACTGTTTAAATTGACCAAAAATACCTGAAGCGACCACTGATGCCTTTGGGATGGGGTGCAGAAGGGAAAGTATCAGGGGGCCTAAGAGATAAGACCTAAGTATTAATTAACTCCATTGTGACTGTTTAGCGATCCATTTGTTTACAATCTGCTAACAACATGTCATGCTCACGTATATGAGGACAAAGGTTTAAGTTACTGAGCAGTGGGCAAAGTGCAAGATAAAAACAATATAAAAATGGCAAGCGGCACAAGAAGGCCTTCCTTCTCTGGTCAGCCAGGGCCGACAGGAATGGTACAGATAAACACAAAAGAACTAAATACTCTCATTCAAGAGGCAGTCAAAGCAGTAGTAAACCAAGCTGTCGAAGGTGCAATGGCCGCAGCTTTACCAGAAGCGTTAGGCTCAGCGCTAGAATCCGCGTTGCACCCAGCGGTAGAAAAAGCATTAGAGCCGATGCAAACTAAAATCGATTGCCTAGTTCAACAGGTTAGTGGTCAGTTAGAAGAAACAAGAAAACTAGTGTTAGGTAATAAACTAAAGGTCGAGACACTGACCAATACGGTAACTAAGTTAGACAATATGACTGAGGATAACAATTTGAAAATAAAAGCTCTGGAAGAAACAGTATCCAAATTGGAATTAGAAAACGCAGCCTACCTCTTAAGGTTCCAAAATATACCTGAGGAGGAGGGAGAGGATATTGAAAGCAAGATGACTCAACTTATAGCAGAATTTCTGGAAGAAGATGAGGCGGCACAAATAAAAGATGATATCGAACTAACATACCGTATGAATTCAGCTTATGCAAAAAAGAACAAACTCGCAAGGGAGGTACATGTGAAGTTCGGCAGAAAACGATTACGAGAACTAATCTTGGAAAAGGCGGCACACAAATCGTTAACGTATCAAAATAATGAAGTAAAGATATTGAGAGACATTCCCTGGAGAATCAGAGAAAAAAGGAAAATATACTCTAAATTAACAATAAGCCTGAATCGAAAAAGGATTAAATTCAAATGGTTGACACCAGAGGGGGTCCTCTTCAATCTCAATTCAAGATGGTATAAAATAAACTCGATCGACAAAATGGAAAATTTCATTAAAAAGAACGGACACGAATTGGACATACAAACATCAGATGAAAAGTAGCGAATCCGAAGAGGAAGAGGAAGAAGAAGAAGAGGAGAAGGAAGAATTTGAAGAAGAACTGGAAGAACATACTACGACTATTAAAAAGAAAAAAAGTGGAAGATCCCAAAGAAAGGGCATGATCCCCCTCCAAGTCCGTACTAGGCGACATGACAGGAATGACAGAATAAACAAACAAGATGGACAAAAAAAGGAGTATGCAAACTAAACTAATATCAATCAACATTAACGGCCTTAATGGCCCCCAGAAAAGGAACAGGACCTTCCACCAGTTGCTCAAGTCCAGTCCACATATAGTTTGTATGCAAGAGACTCACATAAAGAGGGAACATCAAAAGTACTTAGAAAATAAAAAACTAGGAGTCATGTTTGCATCATCAGATAGGATGAAGAAAAAGAAAGGTGTGGTAACATATGTTAGACCAGTTTTCGCTCCAGAATTAGTCCATGATTCTCGGGACGGTAGAATACTGATTGTAAAATTTTTTAAAGACAATAAAGTTCTGTTGATTGTGAATATATATGCCCCAAATTGCGGACGAGACAAATTCTATCAGCGTCTTAGAAATATACTGGTGCAACAAGAATATGACAACATCTGTGTGGTGGGGGATTTTAATGCTGTATACGATAGAGTATTAGACAGGAAAAATCAAGCATCCAGGAGAAAAAAGGGTAGTGAGTTACCTCTATCGTTTTTAAAATTAGCAGACGAAATAAATTTGGTGGACATATGGAGAGTCTGTAACCCCAAAAAATCTGATTACACCTTTTACTCTGGTCGGCATAGATCATGGTCTCGTATCGACATGATCTGGTCAAGCTTGGGGTTGTTACACAATCTTAAAGAGGTGGAGATCCTACCCCTGACATATGCGGACCACAACCCGATTTCGTTAATATTAATAGACACCCCCAAAATGACCCGGTGGAGACTAAACACATTTATGCTAAGGAGCGAACGACTGATTAAAAATACTAAAAATGAGATAAAGGAATTCCTTCAATTTAACATCAGTTCCGAAACACAATTAACAACTGTGTGGGATGCTCTAAAAGCATATGTAAGAGGGATCTTTATTCGTGAAACAATAAGGAAAAAGAGAGGGGACAGGCAAAAACTAAAGCAGCTAAATGAAAAAATTCAAGAGCAAGAAGGAAAATTAAAGATCAATCCAAGCTTTAAACACCTCAAAGTAAAGATCTCCAAATTACAACATGACATTAATTGTATACTAAATGAGGAGATCGCCAAAAAGATTAAATACACTAAACAAAGGTATTTTGAAAATGCGAACAAGCCGACTCGATGGCTAGCATTTAAATTAAAACAAGAAGAAAAGCGAAGGTTTATTAAATCTTTAAGAGATAAACAAGGTGAAGACAAACATAGAATAGATGATCTGAAAGAGATTATTAAGGATTTCTATAGCAATTTATATAAGAGGGAAGACATCAATATAGAGAATATTCAAAATTTTCTAAAAAATAGATTACAGGTAAAGAAACTAAATGAGGATCAAAAGAAAATCTTAAACCAAAGAATATCACTGGCCGAGATAACGGAAGCAATTAGAAGTCAAAAGAAAAATAAATCCCCCGGCCCTGACGGGCTACCAGCAGAATTTTATGTAACTTTTGAAGAGGAGCTTATCCCAGTATATAAACAGATCGTTAATGATATACCGGAAAAAAGGAAATTCCAGAATCTTGGAAATCAGCTTTAATCTCACTACTACACAAAAAGGGCACTGACGAAAAAGAAATCAAGAACTATCGTCCCATTTCTCTGCTTAATGTGGACTATAAGATCTACGCTAATATAATGGCCCAACGTATGAGGAAGGTGTTAGTCCAACTAATACACCCAGATCAGGCGGGATTCCTACCTAAACGTCAATTAAAGCATAACATCAGAACTGTTTTGAACATCTTGGAGTATTGTGAGACCGACATAAGTAAACAGCTAGCTATAATATTCATAGACGCCGAAAAGGCGTTTGATAACATCAACTGGGATTTCATGATTCAAAATCTGAAAGAACTAGACTGCGGATTGAACTTTTACAATATAATAAAAACAATATACCAAAAACAAGAAGCAAGGCTAATAATTAACGCGGATTTGACTACAGGAATAGACATCTGTAAGGGTACCCGGCAAGGGTGCCCTCTTTCTCCGCTTTTATTCATTTTGATAATGGAAGGCCTTTGTGAAAACATCCGCAAAGATAACCAAATACACGGAATCAGAATTAAAAATCAAGAGTATAAAATTCAAGCCTACGCGGATGATATTGCAATTACCATCTTAAATCCAGTAGAATCGATTTCACCACTGCTAGAGGTGATTCAGTAGTTTGGGCAACTAGCGGGGTTTAAAATAAATAAATAAAAAACAAAAATACTAACCAAAAACTGTGGCCCTGATATAGAACAAGAGTTGCAGGAATTAACGGACTTCAGCATAGAAAAGAAAATTAAATATCAGAACCTGGTGCCCCCTTGCCTGTTGACATAGGCCTTTGCGGTTGTATTGTCTGTCTGAACCAAAATGTGTTGATTGCTTAGGATCTCTGCGAGATTCAGAAGCCCTAAACGAATGGCCCTGAGTTCCAGGAGGTTGCTGCTCTGTCTGGATTCTGACTGAGACCAGAACCCCTGTGTCATCTTGTCTTGTGAGTGGCTCGCATCCATTGTTATCACTAGCCTGACTGAAAGGCTCGCATCCATCATCATCACTAGCCTTTGAGGTTCCCTGATCGGGAACCCATGCTGAAAGCGAGACGGTTCCAGCCCCCAACTGAGCTCCTGCCTCAACACCTCTGGAATGACCAATGATTTGTTCCCCTTGTTTGCTATAATTGTTTGGAATGGGAGCAAAAATCTCTGAAGGGGGCATGCATGGAACCTTGCCCACTGCACCACCTCCTGGCAAGATACTAGTATGCCCAATAATTTTGCGAATGTCATCACCTCCACCCTGTGTTGGTTCATAACCTCCATCAGCAAGGCATGTATTTTTTGCTGTCGTTCCATTAACAGGAAAACTATGTCCATTAAGGTGTGTATTTGTACTCCCAGATGTACTAGGACCTGAATAGGATGCAAGGTGCTTTTCATCATGTTGACCACAAAGCCGTACTCTCTGAGAGATTGAACCATTTACTGAGTCTTCCAAACTCTCCTGGAAGGACAATGCTTTTACAAGGATGTCGTCCAGGTAAGGAAAAAGACTCACTCCCTGTAACCAGAGGTTGGCTATAATGGTCACTAGGATCTTTGTGAACACCCTGGGAGATGATTTTAGCCTGAAAGGGAGAGCTCGGTACTGAAAATGATGATTGCCGTATGCAAACTGGAGGAATTTGCGGTGGGCTTCTTTTATTGGAAATGGAGGTATGCTTCCGATGGGTCGATGGATGTAAGATAATCCTGATGCTGAATGGTTGAGAGGATGGACTTGAGAGTCTCCATCCTGAACCTCCTGCGTTTTATATGTCTGTTTAGCCACTTCAGATCTAGGATGGCCCTGACATCCCCGTTTTTCTTGGGTACAATGAAGAAAACCGAGTACACCCCGAGGTCCTCCTGTGCTTTCAGTACCGTCTCTATTGCTCCTATATCCAGAAGATGTTGAATTGCTCCCTCTATTAGACTGTGTTTTTCTCTGGATTGTTTTAAGGGCATTTTCACAATTCGATTTGGTGGTTTCCTTAGGAACTCTAGAGAGTATCCCCCTGTCACTGTCTCTATCACCCACCTGTCACTGACTGTTAACTGCCAGTGATGAGCGAAATGTTGTAAACAACCTCCAATCCCCAAGGAACCTTGAGTTTCTGCATAGTAATGCCGTTGCTTCTTTCTTGGCTCCTTTGGAAGCTTGATCAGACTTATTGGGGAAAGAGGTCCTGTTGTCTCTATGTCTGGGTTGCCATTTTCCTCTGAATGACCTATTAAAGGAAGGTTTGGAACCTTTCTTGCCATCTTGAAAGGACTGAAACCGTTGCCTAGGTCTGCTTTCCTTTCTCTTGGATGGTAGCACTTTCTTTTTATCCTTATCCTCTACTAGATATCTATCCAGACTTTCCCCAAAGAGGTGACTTCCCCTAAAAGGAACAGCTGCTACCTTAGCTTGTGCGGCTGAGTCTACCTCCCAGTTGAGCAGCCAGGTGTTTCACCTAGCAGATACACTACAGGCCATTGCTCTGACTGACTGTTGGAATGAGTCCAGTGTAGCATCGGCTGCAAATGCTGCCGCTATGGCTATCTTTTTTTAGTTCGTCCTTAGGGACCTCAGAATCTGCTGAGGCTAACTCAGATGCCCAGGCATAGGCCGCCCTGGCAAATAAGGATCCTGCTGTGGAGGTTCTGAGGGAGCATGCTGAGGCCTCGAAGTCCCTATGCAGTGCCTGCTCTACCTGACTGTCACAGTGGTCTTTAGGTAGGCCATCTGTGTCCATAAATAGGACTGAGCTAGAAATCAAACTGGAAACAGGATAATCAACTGCCGGGACCTTGATCCTTTTTGTTGCCTCTGGAATTAAGGAGTAGAACTTTGAGAAGACCTGATGATTGCCCTTGGGTTTAAGCCAGATGCTCCCATTCCACCTTTATTATGCTGTAGAAGGAGGCTGGGAGTGGGAGACCTGACTGTGTAGCTGACACCTTAGGCCTCAATCTCTCAGCACCCTCCTGAAAATCTGTGTCTGGCACGTTCTCTTAGATTTTGGCGATATCTCCAATGTCCTTAGTACTTTTGGCAGTAAGTGAGCAAAAAGCTCCCGAATCTGGACTGCATCGTTTGGACCATTTCCTCCTCTTCCCCCGATAACTCCCCTTCCTCTCTATCAGAGGCACCTGGTGTATAATCAGATCCTTCCTGAGGGGTGTCCAGTAAAGGGCTATGTTCCCTTCTTTGGACTTCTTAGAATTGCTCCCTTTGCAGTGTGTGTGTGTGTGTGTGGAATAGGAGTCACTATCCAAATCCTCTCTCTCTGTGTACCTCTTAAGGCCTCTACCCCTGGGAGGAGAAACATCTGCACTGCCAGAGCCATGTTTAAACTCTCTTATCATTTCTCTAAATTCTTTTCTCATTTCCACCTTCATCCACTGAAGAAGGTCTGATTTTGACTCTGTCTCAGACATCTTTGCCTCCTGGGCTTCCACGGTGGAAAGGGATACTGACTGCCTGGGTAGCTTCAAGTCTGTGAGTGAACTGCCCTTAGACAGAACTGGCTGGCCCAGGGTTTGCCATTCCACACTCCAGGCACCTAGGAGCAATAAAAAGAGAAAGTAATTAGAGGGGAAGGGGCAGACAAAGTGGCTGCCATTATTTTCCCACCTTTCTCAGACCTGCCTGGGGACCAATACAGCCTGTCAGGGTATCCACTCAATCCTCTCTCTGAGCCACCCAGAGTAAGCATGTCTAGTGACAAGGGGGGGTCAGGTCTCCTCTGCTCTGCTAGCCCAACTGGGAGGGTTCCCCCCCCCCGGATCACGCCTCAAGAAACTCCTGATTCCCCCTGGGTCTTGACACCCCAAGGCCTCCCCCTTTATTCCCGGGTGCCTACTGAGATTTGGGGAAATCGAACCCAGATTTAGCGTCATCTCTGACTATCCTGGGTCCAACATGTTGTGGGAGACTGCCGGATCTTCAGCGTTGCCTCCAACCATCTCTGCAGCCTCAACCGCTCCCTGGCGATCATTGGTGGGGAGTGAAGCCTGTGGCTGCAGGCTGGTTCCACGGGAGGCTGCGTCTCCAGCCGTGGCTACCAGGGGTTCCCTAGAGCCGGTGGCTGCATTTCTGCTGCTGCTTGCAGCTCGAAAAAATGCTCACTGGGTCCAGGGAGCACTCCCAGACCCTGTCTCCAATCTGTCTTCTTTTCTTCTCTACTGCTGGATCGCTGTGCTCCATGGAGCACTGACAAGAACCGTCCTGCTAGATTGGCAGGGTCGGTAAAACTGGGACGCTCTCTGAGGGTAGGCCCCTCCCCCAGCTGGATCAGTTAACGAGTAACCGACCCTGCAGAAGGAGGAGGAGCCTAATCCCAAGCGTGAGGAATGTCCCGCTCCCGGACCACCGGAGAAAGACCCATTTCATATGATCTGCACAAATCTTGGGTAATGGTTTCAAACATGGGAAGAGCATGTCTTCCCATAGCTCTGTTTGGGTGATGGCAAGCTTACTATGTCATGTTTATCTACACTTTGGTATAAAGCCTGACAATTTCTTGGCATGCAGACTGACTAACAGAAGCCCATTTATATAAACAATAAGATCATGGATCTGTGTTCCTTGCACTAAATGCATTACTTTTAAGTTTAGAAGTGTCAGTGATACTGCTTTCCCCAAAGCATCATGCTATATGGGAAAATAACAGCAAATACAGAGGCCAGATCTATTTATCTCTTTGGTGTTTCTCCCATTATTTAAATGTTGCTTCCCATTAATGTTCTGTACATGTTACAAAAAGAGTTGTATTCGTTGGGAGGAGCCTCTGTGGGAATATTAAGAGCTTAAGAACTAGGTTGGTCTTTTTCCTATGAATGATGGTGGGTTTAACACGTTTATGTTTATTTCATGCATTCGTATGGGTTGGCTGCCATTTCAGTTTCTTCTTGAACTTATGGTATTTCTTTACAATTTTTATTATTTTGTGTTTTAAATTGAGCAAAATTTTGACAGGTTGTCCCCCCTCCCCCCAAGAATTTCAAAATGTGCTGAAAGTTTTGCATAATCATTGATACAAGGAATATACATAAAGGAAGAAAACAACAAAAGAAAACTTCATATATTTCTCTGCTGACAGGCAATTCTAATTGCTTCCATGAGATGCTAATTAGAAATGAACTTTTTTCTCCCCTCAGTATCAGATATGTGCTTGTAGCTTCCATGTTTCTAACACTGTAATGGCTTACTGTTTCCCTCGAACTCCCCTCAACTGACATTTAAAGCAGAAGCAATTTCCTTTTATGCTAATTACTACTGCCAGCCATGTGGGAATAAATTAGAGATACTTTGTTAGTAGACACAGTGAGCATGATCATGTTAATACTTGAAAGCTATGCTGCATAAGACTATTGGCATCTTGAAAGCTAAGATAGAAAGCCATCTCTTGCCAGATTGCATTTGGCAGGACCCTGAGAACCCTTTACCTTTGTCTGCTCCCTTGGTAGGTTGTTTCTCTGGAATTGCCATGTGAGAACACATTGTGTTGGATCCATACTCAACTTCTAGCTTAAAGTGGATCTTGCAAAGGGTTGGTTTTTTTGTTGTTGGTTGGTTTGTTTGTTTTGCTGGGTTGCTATGAGGAAACTGCTTCTCTGTTTTAATGAGAACTGCCTAGATTTCTGATTTTCTTCAGTGATCTGTATCGTGGTTAGGACAATAAACTTTAGGTTTCTTTCTTATCTCTTTTTATCCTTTTCTGGAACTATATTGAACATGGTATTAAGGCAGCAATTCCCAGCCTCCAGGTGGGGACCCAAAAGTGAGTTGAGAAGCCTTTGAAAGTGAGTTGCAGGCCAGCCCTCCCTTTTTTCACATTATATTCATCAACAATTTATTTCCACAGGCCATAAATGAACTTGAGCTGAAAAAAGTGTGTGATAGTCATAATAAAGAATCCTAAAAGGGCATATAAATGAGTTGGAAAGCTTGAGGTGAAAAAACTTGTCCCTTTTTGTATCTCATCCTTTATTTATTTACTCTGCAGAGAATAATTTGCTGTTTGTGGTTTAGCACATTAATTTTATTAGTTGGGTGTCTCAGTGAAATTGCTTTGTTTTTGGACTGTGACCAGAATCTGCTTGTCATGGATCAGTGTAGATTTTATCAACTGTCACTCACTTTCACAAAATGCTCATGCAAGTGGACAATGTCTGTATAACTTTAAACCCCTTGCCTTCATTTCAGTGATTTTATAGCTCCTAATATATGGAGAGTTTCCAATGGAATAATATCTAAAGAAAAAATCAAACCAAATCTGGATATTCCCCACCCAGGCTAAATATCTGTGGAATTTCAATGCCTATCACAATGTTCCAGGAGGATTTGTGTATTCCTAACCACCTGCAACTCAGTCTGGCAGTTCTTTTGTTGTTGTTGTTCAGTCACACAGTCGAATCCAACTTTTCGCGACCCTACAGACCACATCACGCCAGGCCCTCCTGTCTTCTGTTGTCCTTTGGAGGTTGCTTAATTTCATGTTTGTTGCATTGATAACACTGTCTAACCATCTCATCCTTTGCCATCCCCTTCTTCTGTTACTTTCAATCTTTCCCAGCATCAGGGTCTTTTCCATTGAGTGCTCCCTTCTCATTTGGTGGCCAAAGTATTTGAGCTTCAGCTTCAGTATCTGGCCTTCCAGGGAACAGTCAGGGTTGACTGATTTGATCTCCTTGCAGCCCAAGGGACTCTCAAGAGTCTTCTCCAGCACCATAATTCAAAAGAATCTATTATTTGGTGCTCGGCCTTCCTTATGGTCCAATTCTCGCAGCCATACATTACAACTGGGAATACCATTACTTTGACCATACGGACTTTTGTTGGCAGGGTGTTGTCTCTACTTTTTATTATGCAGTCCAGGTTTGCCATCGCTTTCCTCCCAAGGAGAAGGCGCTTTTTAATTTCATGGCTGCAGTCACCATCTGCAGTGATCTTGGTTCCCAGGAATGTGAAGTCTGTCACTGCTTCCATGACTTCCGCTTCTATTTGCCAAGGAGTGATTGGGCCAGATGCCATTATCTTTTTTTTTTAATGTTGCGTTTCAAGCCAACTTTTGTGCTCTCTTCTTTTACCCTCAGCAAGAGGCTCTTTAGGTCCTCTTCATTTTTAGCCATTAGAGTGGTATCATCTGCATATCTGAGGTTGTTGATGTTTTCCCAAGCAATCTTAATTCCAGTTTGTGATTAATTCAGGCCGGCATTTCACATGATGTACTCTGCATATAAATTAAATAAGCAGGGTAACAATGTACATCCTTGTTGTACTCTTTTTCCTTTGCTAAACCAATCAGTTGTTCCATATTCGGTTCTAACTGTCACTTCATGGACCTTATACAAGTTTCTCAGGAGACATTTGAGGTGGTCTGGTACTCCCATCTCTTTAAGGACTTGCCATAGTTTGTCGTGATCCACACAATAAAAGGCTTTAGTGTAGTCAATGAAGCAGAAGTAGATGTTTTTCTGGTACTCCCTTGCTTTCTCCATAATCCAGCGTATGTTGGCAATTTGATCTCTAGTTCCTCTACCTCTTCGAAACCCAGCTTGTACTTCTGGCAGTTCTCTATCCATGTACTGCTGGAGCCTAGCTTGTAAGATCTTAAGCATGAACTTGCTAGCATGTGAAATGAGTGCAATTGTGTGATAGTTTGAATATTCCTTGGCATTGCCCTTTGTTGAGATTGGAATGTAAACTGACCTTTTCCAATCCTGTGGCCACTGTTGCGTTTTCCAAATTTGCTGGCATATGGAGTGCAGCATTTTAACAGCATCATCTTTTAAGACTTTGAATGGCTATGATAACTTGACAGAGATTGAAAAGAAAAGGACAACCACTGATCAGAAATTCATAAAAAGAACCTACACATTCTTACTTAATGATAAGATGGTAGAGGAAACAGTTAAAACAAATATGATTCAATGGGCCCAGAACATAGGACATAATATTGATTTAAAACAATGGGATCAGTTGTGGAAGAAAAATATAAAAATTACAAAAGCTATAGCTTACAAAGAAAATGTATATAAAATGTTTTATAGATGGTATGTAACACCAGAGAGACTAGCGAAATATGATAGTAAATGTTCAAATAAGGGTTGAAAATGTGAAAAAAGTGGGCTTGTTTTACCATATGAGGTGGCATTGTGAAATAAGCAAAAAATATTGGATATGGATTCATCAAACGATTAAAAAAGTATTAGGCGCACAGCTATACCCTTCACACCGGAGGTACTTCTATTAAACATTTTACCAAAATACTCTAACAAAGATGATCATTATCTTATTGTATATTTAACTACTGCAGCAAGAATTTTATATGCTAAATATTGGAAGAAACCTGAGACACCCATGAAGCAAGAATACATAAATAAAGTTCTAGAAGCAGCTGAAATGGACAAATTGACTTTATTGATGAAAGGTCTCGCTGACTCCACATTTCAGAATACATGGTCTCAATTTTATAACTGGTACAATAATCATACGTAGGCAGATATAACTGAAAGACGACTTACAAGAAAAAGAGTACTTATTTAATCCAATTAGAGAGAACTGTAATGAGATATACTCACTTATTATAAAAATAGTAAACATTTTTTATTGTTAGGCTTAGACAATGTATTACTTATGAGAATTTATTACCCCCATCAGTGTCAATGTTATGTGTGTGTGTTTTAATGTTTGTATGTTAAGTTTTGTGTCATATTGTATCGTGTTTAAAACTTAATAAAATTCTGCCCTTTGGGGCAGCTAAAAAAAAAAGACTTTGAATGGCTCAGCTGGGATACCATCACATCTGCTAGCTTTGTTGTTAGTATTGCTTTCTAAGGCCCATTTGTCTTTGAACTCCAGAATGTCTTGCTCGAGGTCAGTGATCACACCGTCATGCTTGTCAAGGACATTGAGGTCCTTCTTGTATAGTTCTTCTGTGTATTCTTGCCATCTCTTCCTAATCTCTTCTGCTTCTGTTAGGTCCCTACCATTTTTTCCCTTTATCGTGGCCTGTTTTGCATGGAATGTTTCCTTGATTTCTAAAGTTTTCTTGAAGAAATCTCTAGTCCTTCCTATTCTATTGTATTCCTCTATTACTTTGCATTGTTCATTCAGAAAAGCACTTCCTTATCTCTCCTTGCTGTTTTCTGGAAATCTGCATTCAGTTGGGTAACTCTTTTCTTTTCATGTTTGCTTTTCACTTTCCTTCATTCTTCTGCTATTTGCAAGTTCACAAATATATATATCTACATATACATATACATACACACACACACATATATACACATACACACACATCCTGATAAAGTGCAGGCAACTGAAACAGCCTCGATACCAACTTTCTGTAATAATTTCTTTCCTCTAATGTAAATCAATAGCAAAAAAGTCCTTTTTTTGAGTTTGC
>NW_015175013.1:0-7852 GCF_001447785.1 Gekko japonicus | reverse complement strand
GGCAGTCAATGTCCCGACAACTGACAGAAGAAGCATCGAAGAATTTTGCATATATGCTACCATATATGAGGCAAAGTGGCAGGGGAAAAGGTGTTGTTTTGTTTGCCCCCACAGTTTTAAATTGTGTGGAAGATGTGCTCATGACATTTCCCACACTGTTATCCATATGTTGCTCAATGCTTTCTGGGCTGAGTTTTTCAAAAACAGGACTGCAACTTATAACAACAAATTGCTCACTCTTATCATACTCACACCAAGATGAATCACTGCTATACACATAACAGGTTGAAATGAAGCAAACAGCTGTTTAATGAAGTTTGCTTTGAAACATCTGTCACAGAAACCTCAAATTAAATAGCAAAATTGGCCTAATGGTTTTGTTTATCACCCATTTTTCAACTGTTTATACCTGTCTTGAAGATAATGAACTAACAACCAGCAACTGGGACTGTGCTGAATGGGAATCCAGTGACAAAGGCTTTAATTGTAGGACCAAAGGGTTGACAGGATAGATCTTATATATTCTTGGGGAGAATGAGTGAATTTATCTCAATTTGACAGAGGCTCAGATATATTCCACAGATCATAATCTTGTTATTTTCTTTTTCTTTACAATGAATTAATCTGATAAAGAACATAATCTGCTAGTAGATACTTCCAATTGCAGCTGAGTTTGGAACCTGTTTGGAATACTGCTGCTGAAATGGTAGTGATTGAGTGGTAGAAGCTGCCAGTTAGGAGATAATCTTCACCAAATGAGGAGGGAAGTTCTATTACCTTGCTGTTCATAAAGCCTAATCCATATCTGGTGTCTCATTCAAGGGGATGGAAACCAAACACTACAAGACATGAGAACTAAAACCATCTTCTTAAAAGGATGATCGTAAGTATCCTAAAGCTAGCATTAAAATGAACATAAAACACCAATACAAAAATAGGGCAACTTAAAAATAGACTATAAGGAGTTTGAATTCTTGGGAGAACAAAACATATATATGCACCACCTTGCCCAGATTACCTGGAGCTATGGCCTGGGTTGTCAACAATACGCGGATGGCACCCAGCTCTATCTGCTGTTGGATGGCCAGTCTGACTCTAGTCTGGAAGATTTGGACCTGGCACTGAAAGCCGTGGCTGGTTGGCTTAGACTGAGTCAACTGAAATTGAATCCAATGAAGACAGAGGTCCTGTGCCTGAGTCAGAGTGACCCAAGGGTAGGGATCCCACTCCCAACTTTTGATGGGGCACCGCTGGTTCCAGCGCTGGAGGTTAGGAGTTTGGGAGTGCTCCTGGATACCTCCTTAATGATGGAGGCCCAGGTAGCAGCCACTGCGAAGTCAGCCTTTTACCATCTTTGGCTGATAAGGCAGTTGGTTCCTTTCCTCGACCAGGCAACAGTGATCCATGCGATGGTCACCTCGAGACTGGATTACTGCAATGCTCTCTACATGGGGCTGCCCTGGTCCCAGACCCGGAAGCTGCAGTTGGTGCAGAATGCAGCAGCCAGGCTGTTGTTGGGTCTCCTTACGTGGAAGCACATCCAACCTACACTAAAAGCACTGCACTGGCTGCCTATAGCATACCGAATTCAGTTCAAGGTGCTGGTTCTTACCTTTAAAGCCCTATATGGTCAGGGGCCTACATACCTAAGGGACCACCTTTCCCCACATGTTCCCCAGAGAACACTACAATCAGGGTCCCAAAATCGTCTGGCCGTCCTGGGTCCTAGAGAAGCCAGGCTGGCTGCGTTAAGGGCCAGGGCCTTTTTAGTAGCAGCTCCACACTGGTAGAATAAGCTTCCAGATAAGATCAAGGCCCTGCAGGACCTTTTACAGTTCTGCAGGGCCTGCAAGATGGAGCTCTTTCACCAGGCCTTTGAGTAGGGAGCCGCCCTAATAAATCGAGACCCTGGCCCCAAACTAACATCATCATTGACATGTCAATGTCAGATTCAAATTACCATCATCATTAACATGTCAATGCTAGGTGCTGCTACTGCCCGCCATCAGCCATGAATCGCACTAGCACTTTATGCTGTTGGCTTATAATAGTACTGTTACGGTTTTATCTGATTTTGTGTTTTAATGTTCTAAAATGTTTTATGTAAGCCGCCCTGAGCCTGCCTTGGCAGGGAGGGTGGGATACAAGTCAAATAAATAAATGTCTTTGTTCTGCATCTAGAAGATTGAAAGTATGGTTCTCAGGTAGAGGATCTGCTTGGTATGCACAAGATCCCAGGTTCAATCCCTGGCATCTCCTGTTAAAATAACTTGCAGTAGGTGATGTGAAAGACCTCAGCCTGAGACCTTGGAGCTGCTGCCAGTCTGAGAAGACAATACTGACTTTGATGGACCAAGGGTTCAGTATAAGACACCCACCTATATAATGCAGTATAATGCACACCCACCTGTCAGAGTCCCTAGTCACTCACGCTCAACAACAGGCTTGGAGAGAAGTTCAGTTTATTGAGGGAGGTACTTTGGTCATCATTCAACATACTCCATGTCAGGAATGAGGTTTAGGTGGGGAGATAGATAATTATACCCAGTTCATACAATACATCAGGAGGGCATAAACCAATGAAGAGGTTAAGCTTGTGCGCCCAAAAGAAAACGGCTCACGGCTCCCAGCAGGAAAAGTGAAGCACAGCCTCAAGGACAGAGGAGAGACAATCGGCAGAGGCAAGAAGTGCATTCCAAGGAGGGGGAGGGGGGAAGCGAGGGGCCAGCTGGAGGAGGAAGGCCAGGTGAGAAATCGAGACACAGATAATCCATGGCAGCATCAGCCAACATTCCGCCCCCCAAGGTCCCCCCGGAGCCCTTTGAGCAGTGCCTAGAAGTCTCAAGAGACACCAAGACATTCTGGGAAATAAAGAAATAAGACCAGCTCAGCTCCTGAAGACAGTGTCACTTGGAACAGCAAATATCCTGAGAAGATACATCTGTGGTTCCCAAGAACTTGGCTAGATCTTGGATTGTAGAATAACATCTATCAGTCAAATATCTGACTGTGACCATTCATCATCATCATCAACAACAACAACAATTATTATTACCTCATTTCTAGCTCATCTTCCTCATTACAAAATTACAAAATATTAAAAGTAATCCAATTAGATAGCAAAAACCTCCAATAAACAATGCAGTAGAACTAGGTTTATGAAACTCAAAAACAGTGTAAATAAAAAACTAAAGTTCATCACAAATTTTGGGCAGTTTGTGGTTCATGAAGCAATGTTCATGAACTGAAGAACCACCACAAACTTTCACAAATTTTGATGAAGTTTGTGGTGGTTTGTGGCAGTTTGTGCTTTCTGCTCTTCATGAAAAACAGCTCAGCTGTTTGGGTTAAATGGCTCCAAGCCTGGGGCTGGCTGGCTGGGGCTGGCAGCCCAAGGAAGCCCCTTTAAATAGCTAAGCTGCAGGAGCAGTTTGCTGTAATCAGCCCAAATGTTTTAAGGGGCCTTTTTGTGTAGCACTTGCTGACCAGGAAGGCCCCTTTAAATAGCTGAGTTGCAGGAGCAGGCTGTCCCCTAGGCTCAGTTGTTTGGATTGGAAACAGCTGAGCCGTGGGGGTAGCATGCTCCCATGGCTCAGCTGTTTAGATCCTGAAATAACTTAGCCACTGTAGTGTAGCTAAGCTGTTTCAGGCATGAACCCAGTTTGGTTCATATATGAGCCAACTGGTTTCGTGGGGTTCGTGGTTTGGTTTGTGTGTGAACTTTACTGCATTTTTGTGGTTTGTGCCCCTCCCTACTTTATATTTATTATACTACCAAGAATAAGGCCCATTCTGGAAATAAATACAATGAGCTCTAGAAAGAGGCTCTGGGCCAGTGCCCCGGCCTCGGGTACTCAGTGTCAATTAGCTGTGGTGACTTCAGCAGGGTATAATGACACTGAGTCCACCATTTTCTCCAGAGGAACTGATCTCTGCTACCTGAAGAACAGTTGTAATTTTGAGTGATCTCCACCCCTCACCTGGAGATTGGCAACAATGGTTCACTATGAGGGAATGGCTGGTTTGGAGGGTGGAGTCTATGGCATTGTACCTGTACCTTCTCCAGGCTCCATCCCTCAAATATCCAGGAATTTGCCAACCTGGAGTTGGCAACCCTATCTCCTTCCCAGCCAACCATCAACCTACCTTTATCTGCCCCTCTGACTTCAGATTTCCATCTCCTCCCCCCTTCCTTCTGGACAGCAATTGTAATCCTGAGTGATCTCCAGCCCCCACCTGGAGATTGGCAACATGGTTCCTCAAGAGGGAATGGGTGGTTTGGAGGGTGGAGTCTATGGCATTCTAATTGTCAGAGGTCCCACCCCACTTGAAAACTCACCCTCTCCAGGCTCCATCCTCAAATCTCCAGGAATTTCTCACCTGGATTTGGCAACCCTATCTCCTTCCCAGCCAATCATCAACTTACCTTTATTTCCTCCTCACTCTTCAGCTTTCCATCTCCCCCCCCACACACACCTGTAGCCTCCACTGTACTCTGAAGCCCTGACTGCCACATCACATTGGCTGTCATGGGAGGCATCTCAGCAGGGTATAAGGACACAGAGTCTACCATTTTCTCCAGGGGAACTGATCTCTGCCATCTGGAAAGCAGTTGTAATTCTGAGTGATCTCCAACCCTCACCTGGAGATTGGCAACAATAGTTTCCCAGGAGGAAAAGTTGTCTTTCTCTGCAATAGGGACCAAAGCAGGTAACATCATTCTCCTCTCCCCCTTTTTACTTGTACAACAACCCTGTGAGGTAGGTTAGGCTGAAAGGCTGTGACTGGTCCAAAATCACCCACTCAGCTTCTACAGCAAGAACCTGGATCTCAAAGACCCTGCTCTGAAATACTGATGGCCACGCCTAGGGCAGCCAACCTCCAGTTGGAGCCTGAAGATCACCAGGTATCACAACTGAACTCCAGACAACAGATCTCTCCCCCCCCCTGGAGAAAATAACTGCTTTGGAAGGTGGGCTTTATGGCATTCTGTTCAGCTGAGGCCTCTTCCTTCCCCTAACCCTGGGTTCCATAGACTCTACCAGAAAACCTCCAGGAATCTCCTTACCTGGAGCTGGCATCTCTATCCAGACTGGCCCCAATGAATTCCTCACAATGGCCTGCGAAGGGTTTCCTTCCTTTGTCTGAACCAAGCTTTGTTGCCCACTGTGGCAAAATGGGCTCCAGTTTACAACTCAGCTGTCCACCTCCCACCCTTGTCCTGGGGGCATATCTCACTCCTTAAGTTCGCTGCCGCCACTCACTGAATTGTTACTGCCTTTTTAGAGGGACACTGAGACCCCTCTGGCCAAATCTCCCTATTTGGAAATGGAATCCCCAATCTTTGGGGGATCCCTGGAAAGTTGGCAACCCAAGGGTATGGCCTTTCCTTGCCTCCTTGGGCTACCCCCTCCCTTTGTTATTGTGCAGAATGGGGGAGACTATGTGATCAGAGCACAACACAGATTATTAGTCCAAATAAAAGATGTTATCTAAGTATTTACACAGTTATGGAGCACGCACACTCTAAATAAATAAGGCACAGCTGTAGGAATAAGGACACACTATGAACCCACAGGAGCATAAATCTACAGGGGTTAAACACCATTCTTTTTCCCCTACACCCCAGCCTCTGTCTCTGTGCTCCATCTCTCTCTCTCTGGCCCAAGAAAGCAGGGAAACTTCCATTCATTCCCCAGTCCAGCTGACTGTGGAGTGACTGAATTTCTGCTGCCTCCCAGTTCTGTGGCTTTTGGCCTGGACAGCCTGGTCAGCACAGACACCAGGAGCCTTTCCTAACCTCTTGTAGGACAAAGAAGGCCTCCTCCCTGAATGGGCTGGAGTTTATGTTGATGCTGCCCTGCCCCTTGGGACAGTCCCTCTTTTCCTGTTCTTTTTGGCCTTGGGGCAGCTGGGAATTGTAGTCCAGCAGATGAGGAAGCCCCATTCAACCAAGTGAGTGATACTACTACAGGCCCCTCTCTTGAACTACAGCTTAATTAAACCTTATGGCGGAACATTACAGGTAAGTGCCATTTCATTACACCTACCAACAGCCACTGAGGGAAACGTTACTCCCACACAGGAGGAAAGCAGGAGAAGCATCTTCCTCAAGAGAGAAAGCCAGGCAGAGTGGCTGAAGGGGGAGTGGGCGGGGAAAAGCAGCAGTTCCAGCACTCGGCCAATGGCACGCAAGTACTCTTGAGTGGCGTCTGATGGGCCAATGGCTGAGGGAGAACATTTTACAGCCAATGGGAGCACATAGAATGTTGCCACTTTAAAAGAGCATTATTATAGCAAGAGAAGAGATAATGAAGAAAGGAAGTTATAAAGAAAGAGGAAGCTATGCCTTCACTGAAGCCAAATGATACCTATTCAGGGCAATGCTTCCTAAAGAGGTGAAATATTTTTGTCTTTCTTAGCTGTTTGCCAAAGAAAATACTGGAAACAGGATGCCACTTTTCAAGAATGATTAAGATGTTCATGAAATCACACACACACACAAACTTTCAGTTCTGCCTTACTTGCAGTTAACTTTTGCTGGATTGTGTTCCTAGAGTTTTACACACTACAACACTTTTATTTTTTAAGACATCTAATTAGTTATTTCTGTATGCATATCCTGTCAGAACTCTACTTGACTAAATTACTTTTACTCACACTTATTTTCAGCTGATGAGCCATAAAGAATGCTACCAATCCCTTGAATTATCTGAATTTAATATGTCACAGTGAACAGGAATTTTCTGCTAGACTTCTTTCAGTGTCATTTTTTCCACCTTTCTTAAAATGTGCTTTGATAAAAACAATATTGAGAATACTCGTTTGCCCATATCTACTTCATGAGCATACACGGGGGATTTAATTACATGCACCATTTAATCAAGGATTTTTTCATGTTATCAGCAAGGTGTAGTGGTTAAGAGTGGCAGACTCTAATATGGGTTTGATTCCCCACTCCTCCACATGAAGCTAGCTGGATGACCTTGTGTCATTCACAGTTCTCTCAGAACTCTCTCAGCCCCACCTTCCTCACAAGGTGCCTGTTGAGGGGAGTGCAAGGGAAGGTGATTGTAAGCCACTTTGATACTCCTTTGGGTAGAGAAAACTGGGGTATAAAAACCAACTCTTCTCTCCTTATTGTAAGTAGGATCTTATTTATGCAATTTATGCAACTTATGTGTCTTGTGAATACTTATGCTATGGTTCAGTTCTTTCTAGAGGTTCCAGATATTGATTATTGGTTATTGTCGATTGTACTGACTCACTATGTGTAATCTGCCTTGAGTTCCTGTTAGAAAGGTGGACTATAAATAACGTAAATATTTTTTTAAAAATTAGCATTTCATTGCTAGGAAGGTGCTTCATCTTCTTGATAAATGTAGGTGCCTATTCTGCACCATTTCCAGTGCTTCAATACCCATGATGTACACATGTGTTAGCCAGCAAGGAGCTTTTTGCTCTTTTATGAACTATGAACTGTGTCCTAGGGTGTAAAAGGACTATGATGCCAGGTGACCAGAATGAGATGCCAGACACACACCAGCAGATGTCTGAGATGATGTGCCCATGCTTTCCAAAAGGTTCCCCTGTTCCAGATACTTTTTCCTATACACACCACAAGCACTACACAAGCTGCCAGCTTGCCATTGCTGGTTAAGCAATGGAGTCAAAACACCATTAAGTGACTCTGTTCCAGAAAGCTAGCATGTTTCTCCCCTCCCCAACATCTTTGTTGCTGCAAAGCCTACACAAAGGAACATCTTCCACAATCTCTTAACAAAAGGATTAGCTTGGCTGTGTACCTAGGAGAACCAGTTCTAGCAGCCTCAAGACAAAGGAAGACAATCAG
>NW_015175012.1:35909-54745 GCF_001447785.1 Gekko japonicus | reverse complement strand
GCGTCTCTTATGTTCTTATGTACATGAAACTGTGATCCACACCCCTGGGAGCGATATGAGCCCCTGAAGCACTCAGGGCCTCTTGAGGAGAACTGGCCCTGCAGGCCCAGCATAAGAGTCTGGCTCACTACTGCTCGGCATCCCTGCCTCCAGGTACCTCCTTCTGTTAAATATGTCTGATTAGGCTGAGGCATGACTGCTTTTGCAGAGAACTACCGTATTGGCATACTGGAGGATGACTATGTGCTTTAAAGCGACGCAACCCTTTATTTTTTAAAACCAAAATCAAATCAAGAACTTTTCACAGGGCTGAAAGGCTCAAATACATTTACTCTGCTCTGCCTTCCAGAGCTTGAAGTTCTACAAACAGCACTTCTTTGTAAGGTTGAACAGAGCAGAAGTCACACACACACACTACGGCACAAAGGCTTTTCAAACAGAGATTTCAAGCACTATTGTGAAGTCTCCTGCTAAAGAAGTACGCAAGTTGAGTTTTGAGGACAGTACTATTCCATGCTGGAAATTACCAGTCAACCCTTTGAAAGGAAATGTTTCAATAGAAGCTGAATTGCCTGCAATTCTTTCATTGGGGGTGAGTTTTGTGGAAGGGCTGCAGGGCTTGTAGAAAATCAATATACCTGATTTCAAGAGCAGACCAGTATTCTCATCTCCCAGTAGCACCTTGGGGGAAGGGTAGGGGCCTTCAGGAGTCAATGCTCACCATTGCAGGAGTCCAGTAGCACCTAAGTGGCCGGGTGGGAGCCTTCAAAAGTCAAGGCTCACTTCTGCAAGAGTCTAGTTGCACCTTTGTGACAGGGTAGAAGCCTTTGTGAGTCACTGCTGACTTCATAATATTTGAGGCCTACGCAGGGCTCATATTGGGCCACACCCCTGACAGCACAGCTAATTAGCATATTAGGTCACACCCCCATGTTACCAGAAGTGTGCTCATCCAGCCACACCCACCTTTTGCTTGTTATTCTGTTTACCTTGTTTGTTGTCAAAACCCAGGGCCTTTTTTTGTAGCAGGAACTCCTTTGCATGTTAGGCCACACACCCCTAATGTAGCCAATCCTAATGAGTTTCTGCTGTTGGGTGTGGCCTATTATGCTAATGAGTTCCTGCTGGGCGTGGCCAACTCGGGAGCCAGCTGGAACTCCGTTCCTGTGCGTTCCTGCCCAAAAATAGCCCTGGGCCTACGAATATAGCAATCACAAACGCCTCCCATGATTTCCAGACCTTCTATACTTCAGACATGGAAGATATGAACCAGAATGCCTGATACAATTGAGTTGCCTATTATGGACTATTGGGGGCATAGGGTTGCCAGCCTGCAGGTGGCACCTGGAGATATCCTGCAATGACCATTGATCAGCAGATGACCAAGACTTGTCCCCCTGGAGGAAACGGCTGCTTTGGAGAGGGGACTCTGTGGCCTTAGACCTTGCTGAGGTCCCTCCACTCCCCAGGCTCCACCCCCCCAACTCTCCAGGTATTTCCCAACCCAGAGCTGGCAACCCGACACGTCATGTTTCTTCTGCCTGCCTGGAAATGCAAAGGAGCTGCCAAACACTTAGATGCCCACAACATGCTTTGCTCGGGGTAGGGAGAGAGTAGCAAATTGCGCCGCTTTGTCCTGTGCCCAGTCCCCAAGCATCTCTATGTTTTCTTCCGCTTCTTAAAGGGGAGTACGTGGGTGGGGCATAGAGAAGCCTGCAGCTGCTGCCGTCTGCTGAATCAGAAGCTCGCCTGGCCTGCAAAATGTCCTGCAGTCTTTTTCGTTTTCTTTTCTCCTTCCCTCAAACTTCAGTGGGCAGTTTTTCAGACTTTGTGTCTGGGAGTATTCAACTTCCATGAATTCTGGGAGCAATCTTGCCAATGAATGCCGCTGCCATATGTTCTGATCAGGGCACTTATACTACTTTCTAGCCTTGGTCTGTGCCACACAACCCCCTACCCCCCCAAAAAAATCAATCTTTCATATAATGTTCTGTGCACTTGCTATATGCATTGTTGTATATGGAGCCAGTTTGGTGTGAGAGACAGTTTGGTGTAGTGGTTAAGTGTGCGGACTCTAATCTGGGAGAACCGGGTTTGATTCCCCACTCCTCCACTTGCACCTGGCTGGACGACCTTGGGCAAGCCGTAGTTCTGACAAGAGCTGTCCTTGAAAAAGAGCAGTTTCTGTCAAGAGCTCTCTCAGCCCCACCTACCTCACAGGGTGTCTGTTGTGGGGAGGGGAAGGGAAAGGAGTTTGTAAGCCGCTCTGAGACACCTTTGGGTAGTGAAGGGCGGGGTATAAATCCAATCTCCTCTTCTTCTTCTTGTATATCCCAAATGTAGTGTCAAAAGGTCTATAGAAGGAAGACTGTGCACTGGAATATCCTATGGACTTTTCTCCACCATCCCTACACACACATGAAGTGAAGAGTGATTGCTCTCTTGGTGTTGTGAATTTTAATCTAATATTTCTAATCCTTCTAAAGACAAATTGCTAATTGGCTTGCTGACATAATTTGAAATGTTTTCTTTCCTAGTTATGCAAATATTGCTATTTTATGAAATCAATTTCAACTGCACAAAGTGGAAAGATTTGTAATATGGAATTGCAGGCGATTAAGCAGCGGCAACTTGCTTACAGTTAATTCCACCTGCCATGGTGTATAATTGCTGTTCTCTGCCTGTGTCAGAATGAAACCAAGATAACGGCTGTGGATAAAGATGAACTCAGAGATGCAAATATCCAAGTTATCTTTCTAGCTTCCTGGGATGCAAACCTGGCCACTGACATTACTTCTGTGAAAGCTAGCCTTTACTGAGAGCAGAGACAAATCTGACTTTTGCAGAGCAGTGGGGAGCATTTTTGGAAGTGACAGGTTTGTTGTCCTGTATCGAAATGTGCCTTTGCCTGTGCATGCTCTGGGCCTCAGAAAAATGGTCCTGCAAGTTTTCAGCAAAGGCTGACTATGTGCTGCATGGCTTATGCCTGTAGCATCAAGACATTCCTCAAACCCCCAGAGCAAAATACCTGAAGAATTTCAAGGGAACAAAATTGATTTATTTGATAGAGCATGATATCCTTGAGGATAAGCTGGTTAAGTATGGGCTGGATGGTGCAACCGTTGGATGGATTCATGGTTGGTTGAAAAATCATACCCAACGAGTGCTCGTAAATGGCTCTGCATCTACGTGGAGGGAAGTCTCGAGTGGAGTGCCGCAGGGCTCAGTCCTGGGCCCGGTGTTGTTCAGTGTTTCTATAAATGACCTAGAGGAAGACATAGAGGGGATGCTTATCAGATTTGCAGATGACACGAAGCTGGGTGGGATTGTGAATTCTGAAGAAGACAGAGTCAGGATTCAAAATGATCTAGATAGGCTGGAACAGTGGCCTGAGACAAATAAAATGAATTTAAATAGAGATAAGTGCAAAGTCCTACACTTAGGTACACAAAATCAAAGGCACAGATATAGAATGGGAGGGAGTTGGCTTGACAGCAGCACATGTGAAAGGGATCTGGGTGTTCTGGTTGATCACAAGCGAAACATGAGTCTGCAGTGCGATGTGGCTGTGAAGAAAGCTAATGCAATCTTAGGATGCATTAACAGAAGCATTGTGTCCAGATCACGGGAGGTGGTAGTTCTGCTCTATTCTGCTATGGTCAGGCCTCACTTGGAATCCTGTGTCCAGTTTTGGGCACCACATTTTAGGAAGGATGTTGACAAGCTCGAGCGTGTCCAGAAGAGGGCAACCAGGATGGTGAGAGGGTTGGAATCCAAGTCTTATGAGGAAAGGCTGAAAGAGTTGGGTATGTTTAGCCTGGGAAAGAGAAGGCTTAGAGGGGACATGATTGCAGTCTTCAAGTATCTGAAGGGCTGTCATGTAGAAGACGGAGCAGATCTAATGGGTGGAAATTACAAGGGAGTCATTACCAGCTAAATATCAGGAGAAACTTCCTAACTGTAAGAGTGGTTGAGCAGTGGAACAGTCTGCCTCAGGAGGTGGTGGATGCTCCGCTGGATGTTTTCAAGTGGAGGCTGGACGACCATCTTTTGGGTATGTGTAGGGCTATCTTTCGGCTCTGCTCCTGCAGAGTGCAGGAGGTTGGACTAGATTACCTGCAAGGTCCCTTCCAATTCTAACATTCTATGCATTGTTTGTTGTGTCTGGAGGTATGCATTGCTAAGCTGCCAAGGAGTATTAACTGAGAGAGAAATGTGAGGTGATTTTGGAGTCCTTGCTTGGGCAAAACAACTGAAGAATGGTGGGAAAGGAAGCAACTACTAGCCATGGTGACTAAAGAGAACCTCCACATTCAGAGGCAGTAAACCTTAATGCCCTAACCTGGTTGGCCCAGGCTGGCCCGATCTCATGGGAAGCCAAGCAGGGTTGGCTTTGTGTGAGGGGAGGTGAAATGAAATGAAAGCACCACAGCTGGGACTCAGTCTGTGTTTGCCCCCTGTGTTTCAGCACTGGCTTTCATTTACTTATTTGAATACTTATGTCCCTGCCTTTCTCCCCACTAAAGACCCAAAGCAGGTTAGGCCGGGAAATTGCCTGGCCGAAGGCCGCCCAGCCAGCTTCCACAGCAGAGTGGAGAATTGAATCTGGGTCTCCCAGGTCCCTAGTTCAACACTGTAACCACTAGCCCTGCTGGCTGCAGGTTTTATGCGATAAACACGTATGTATTCGAAGATGCGAGCAGACTGTTGAAAAAGCACTGTGCTCCTGACACTGTGGTATCCCATCCACGCACTTCATGTTACAGCCATCAGTTGACGAACCTGCATGGCTCAACCAGCTCACCTTCCCCTCTAGATTCTGCTGACTGTAGCAGCCTGATCAATGCCTGTCGGTGGTGAGGTGGCTACTGAAATTTGCAGCATATCCCCCTTGGCTGAGTACTGCAGGGGGGAAAGAAATGTTTGTAGATGTTTGACCATGAGCGGCAAAAAAATTACACGAGCTTGTTGGACTGGGTTGCTGATAAGTTTCTGGCTGGCGATAGTATCTGTGGAGATGCAAGCGAGAGGTTGCTTTGATACTAGTTCTGCCTCTGTTCATATTGGTTTCTTACCCAGCACAGTTTATCACCAAAAGCACCATTCCTTACTGGTACGTACAGAGGAATTCATCTTCTGAAGGCTGCCCCGGAACACCCCACCATTAAGGGAAAGGGAGATTGCAGGGGGAAATCATTCTATAAAATATCTCAGGTGAAGTGTGGAGGCGGTCCTTCCTTTTTACAGCCATTGGCCAATATACAACTCAGAAGTTATGACCAGTCCTCGAGTGCGCGGCATGCTGGCTTGTCGTGATGAATGAGAATGTACGAATGCTTCTGCAGGAAGTATTTTAGCTTAAAGAGAAAGGTTTATACTATTTAGTTTTCATTTACTGTTAAGGGGTGAGGGTCTCCAAACACAACAGTGAAATATAATTTAGAGCTTTCCACCACCATATAACATGGTTTGAAAGCCGTGGTGGTCATTATGAATTCATAGTCCTGGAGTTTCGTGCTTGTAAAATATGAGTTTTATGGAGCAGAGCGGCACTCGTCCGAGTGGTATATAATCAGCTTTACTGGCTGCCATAAACTTTGTATGAAATCACAATGCTTTAAACAAATGATATGGTCTACTTGAAACTTTTCCAAAGCTGTATTTAAAGCCCTTGCTTGTGGGAAGAGGCAAAAGGTACAAGGCACTTAAGAACGTAAGAGACGCCAATGTTGGTTCAAGCCAAAGGCCCATCCAGTCAAACACTCTGTGTCACACAGTGGCCAAAAATACCAGGTGCCATCAGGAGGTCCACCAGTGGGGCCAGGACATTAGAAGCCCTCCCACTGTTGACTCCCCCAAGCACCAAGATGACAGAGCATCACTTGCCCCAGAGCCCCTATCTATATTTTGTGGCTAACAGCCACTGATGGACCTCTGCTCCATATGCTTATCTAATTCCCTTTTGAAGCCGTCCATGCTTGTAGCCTCCACCACCTCCTGTGGCAGTGAATTCCATGTGTTAATCACTCTTTGGGTGAAGAAGGACTTCATTTTATCAGTTCTAACCCGACCACTCAGCAATGTCATAGAGTGCCCACGAGTTCTTGTATTGTGAGAAAGGGAGAAAAGTACCTATTTCCCTACCTGCTCTATCCCATGCATAATCTTATAAACTTAGAAGTAATTCCAACCCAGAGCACTGTACTTGGACGGGAGCTTAGAAACAAAAACATATCCTTCACTGTGGTCCACTTAGGATAGTCATATGCAGAACATAAATATACATGTTGGTCTATTCTGAATCCTAAGTAACTTGTTTAGAAGGAAACAACATTGATTTCAATGGCTCTTACTTTGAAGTAGTGTGCTTGGTTTACTGTTAGAAAACATATCACTCTTATGCGATAACTGGGCAGTGATGCTCTGTATCCTTGATGCTTGGGGGACAATGGTGGGAGGGCTTCTGGAGTTCTGGACCCGCTAGTGGACCTCCTAATGGCACCTGGGTTTGGGGCACTGTGTGACACAGAGTGTTGGACTGGATGAGCCATTGGCCTGATCTGACATGGCTTCTCTAATGTTCTTATGTCCTACTTGAAAGTAACAGTTATCAGATCCAAAGATTCAATACACTGTTTGGTCCCATCAGAACAATTTGGACATGGTTTGATTGTGGAAGAAGGAAGACTGCATGCATGATTACTGGTCAGCCAAAACTACTCTCCCTCTGCCATGATGCCTGGAACCACTGCCTCCAATTGCTAAAAGGCAAACGAAAAATGATGCCGGGTGTTTTGAGAAGGGAATTGGTACTTGGATGTCTCTGCTTGCTTTACGTTAATATCATGTAGAGCCTGTTACTGGTTGCAGTGCTGTCTGGATTCAAATAATTGTTGGCGTACACATTCTCACAATTTCTCATAAGAATTGTAGACTTTGCAAGCCCCATAACTACTGAAAAACAACCCTTGTTTTTAAGACTTTTACATTAAAGGTGTGTCTTGGGACTTTTTGCAACATGCTATTCTGGGCAGTGGGAGGGATGGCGGCATGGATCTTGGAAGCCAAGCAGGGTTGGCGCTTGGAAGGGAGACTCTGCAGAGGAAAGCAAACTACCTCTGCTTGACCACCTGCCTTTGACAGCCTCTTGCTGGGGTCACTGTAAGTTGGTTGAAACTTTATGGCACTTGACGCACGCATTGCCCACAATGAAACCTGGAAGGAAAGGCAGTGCCATTGTACTGACTAATTATAAAAAGTATATGATTATTTCCCCACTGATTCATGCAAATTGTACTGATGTACGTATGTGTTGGATTTACTTCAAAAATATGTATTTTTTTCACAATGCCTTTGGCTATTCTATGTTTTTCTGCAGATCAATGCAGCTCTTTTGTTTTTGTAGTATTCCTAATCATCAGTCAAATAGATTGAACTCAACCTGATCAAATCCCATCAAAGTCCTATACACACGGGTTGTAGTGGTAGTTACCGCTGACTGAAGCATAGACCTCTCAAGAAGGCTGACTTATCCAGTAGGCACAGTGCCTGGAGGTCACGATACTTTTAGGGGCCCACAAAAATGTTTTAATTTATTTTAAAATAAAAAGAAAAAAACCTAACTTTTAGGGTCAAAGAAAATATTTTATTTATTTTTTCTCACATCGGGGGTGGGGGGTGGGGGTGGAAATGAAATGTTTAGGGCCCATGGAAATGTATTAAATTTTACCTGAAGCAGAAAAAAGTTGAAGTAATTAAAGTGACATCAAAAATATTTTTGATGTTGATATCATTATGGAGGGAGGGGCCCGCAAAGGCAAAAGAGCCTGGGGCCCACAAAATTCATAATGCGGCTCTGCTCTGGAGCAGCAGATCAGGTGCTAATCCTGCGTCTTCTAGGCTGTATTAGTGCAGACTGCTCATGGAGCCTGAAAAGACTGACTGTTCATACCTTCTGCCTTGTGGGCATAGACCAAGGATAACGTTTCTGTACTCCCTGCCATGCTTATTTTTTAATGTGTTGCTTTTTTGAATGAAGCATTTCGTCTTGTAAGCCTCCCCTTTCAGTCTGGAGTGATACGGTGCGGGCACAGGTTAACCCTCTCGACTGCAGAGAACAAAACTTAGACCCAGTCTGTGTCAGCCTGGCTCTGAGTAAGTCTCCTGGGATGTACTTTTGAGTATGCTCAGGTCTCCCCCCAGAACTTCCCGTAATTATACTTCATAAACAAAGCTTTAACTTAAAATAATATCAGGATCTCAAATTAACAGAAAATCATGTCCTAGTTTTTTTTTAGTGATTAGATTATAAACTGTTTTGCTGATAGCCATCTGTCTTCTAACCGATCAGTCAATGCCATTTATATATATACATGCATATTACAAAAACCTTAGGTAGGTCCCCTTTGGAAGAAAAATTCAAGAAACTAACAGCCCAATCCCACATACATTTACCAGGAAGTAAATTGCACTGTGTTTGGGGGGGGGGGTAACACCCAAGTAAAGGTGCAGAAGACTGTACCCAAAAAGACCACTTATTTTGGGAAGAAAATGGCATATTTAGTTTCCCCCTCATCTGTTAATAAGGTAACATGGTCAGTTTGGTGTAGTGGTTAAGTGCCCAGACTCTAATCTGGGAGAACTGGATTTGATTCCCCACTCCTCCATTTGCACCTGGCTGGATGACCTTGGGCAAGTTCTGATAAGAGCTGTTCTGATAAGAGCTGTTCTTGAAAAAAGAGCAGTTTCTGTCAGAGCTCTCTCAGCCCCACCTGCCTCCCAGGGTGTCTGTTGTAGGGAGGGGAAGGGAAAGGAGTTTGTAAGCCGCTCTGAGACACCTCTAGGTAGTGAAGGGCGGGGTATAAATCCAATCTCTTCTTCTTCTTCTTCTTCTTCAAAAGTTAGTGCATGGATAGTTTAATTTGGTTGCAATCAACTAAGGGCATGATCCAGCTAAAATAAACCACTTTTCAGTCCCATTGATTTTAACAGACGAGATTAAAGCATATATTTAACATTCCCATTGAAATTAATGAAATGTGGAAATGTCCAAGTTTGGCTGGATCATGGAATGGAGCTTTAATTGAGTCATCTACCAATTAAGCCAATCCATGTTTGCAACCCTACTTATCTGTGTGATGCATATGCCTCTCAGACTAAAACTCGTACTTAACAGGGCTCTCATCATTTAAGAATGACTAGAAAACACACTGCACATCTCCCCCATGAGATAAATGTCAAAGACAAGCAGCAAATGATGGACAGGGAAAGCGATGATCAAAAATAAACAAACAAACATGACTTTTTATCTCTTGGGATATACAATTGTGATTAAAATGCTCTTGGAAGTTCCATCCAGAAAGTACTTTACTGCGCCAGCAGATCTGTGATTCAAAAGACAATCAATCCCCTAGCGGCTTTCAAATTAAATGACTCGGAAAAATACCTTAAGGGGAAAGTGTGCATCAACATTTCTACATATCTCCGCTTTTCTCAATTCACAGTCTTTTAAAAGTGAAGCAAAGCACATGGCTCATAAGCGCTTAGAGCACAATCTATATATTTTCCTGACTAATTCCCCAGTTCAGCACCATGGCCAGCGAAAGCGCTGAGTGTTTCATGATTGAAGAACACATACTGATGCTATTAAAGCAGCGGCTTCATATATATTTAGAGAGTGCATTAGTTGAATTTATTGTAATAGGTTAAGATTTCAGTCTCCACACCAAAAAAGAAGGAAACAGAGGGAAACAGTCAAAGGCACAGAAACCTGTCTACTGTACAATTTGCAGTAAGTGTTTAGCGTTTTAGAGAAACTTGGAGAAATGAAGGCGGGCATGTTGGAGTACGAGAATCGTAGAGGAATGCGACCATCTTATATGTGTTTGCGGAACATAAACATGGCATTCCATCAGCATTTTAGAAACATGTGAGCAATTACTAATCTCTGGTTGGATAAAGTGTGTTATTTCTGGTGGTAGAGAGCGCCATCAGGTAGCAGACAACTTGTGTTGACCTTCCAGGTTTTCAAGGCTAGAGATGAACAGAGGTGGTTTGCCATTGACTTCCTCTGTGTGGCGGTCCTGGGCTTCCTTAGTGGTCTCCCATCCAACTACTAACCAGGGCCAACGCTTCTTAGCTCTGAGATCTGAACATAAGAACATAAGAGACGCCAATGTTGGATCAGGCCAAAGGCCCATCCAGTCCAACACTCTGTGTCACACAGTGGCCAGAAATACCAGTGCCATCAGGAGGTCCACCAGTGGGGCCAGGACATGAGAAGCCCTCCCACTGTTGACCCCCCCCAAGCACCAAGAAGACAGAGCATCACTTGCCCCAGAGCCCCTATCTATACCTTGTGGCTAATAGCCACGGAGGGACCTCTGCTCCATATGCTTATCTAATTTCCTTTTGAAGCCGTCCATGCTTGTAGCCGCCACCACCTCCTGTGGCAGTGAATTCCACGTGTTAATCACTCGGGTGAAGAATCTGATGAGACAGGGCTAGCCAAGGCCATCCAGATGAGGGCATGTTATTCCTACATACTGCTTAATCCGAGCAGCATCACAGCAGCATAGTGCACCGCGTAGCCGTCCCTCATTAGCACCTTGTTGTTGTGTGACGTTTGAACCTTTAGAAATCAGGTGTTTGGTTTTGTGCCTGCTACAGTGATGCAACGTTCTCAGTCATGGAGCGGGATCAAGAGAGCTTTCTACTCAGGCTCACCTGATCCTCCTCCTCGTCACATCGCTTTTGTCCATGCAGATCCCACAATCACTAGAACAGCTTTTTTTGGGTGATCAAAGGAGATCTTGTCCTCCTTTTTTCACTGGCAGAAAAAGCTCATTGGATCCAGTCCATGCGTTTGATCGGTCCAAAAATGGCTTTGGAGGTGGAATTATATTGCACCACTTTTAAGGAACTCCAGGAAATAATTAGGGGGGGAAATGGAAGCCAAAGGAATGTAGTCCTAACTGATGGTGTGCGCCATAACAACCTAACAGGACAATAAGCACCCAGAAGGTCAAAGCCAACAAGGACTAGCAGAACCCAGGACTCTAAGGAAACTGTCCAAAATGCACTTGTAATCTATCAAAAATTGACATAAAAGTGAATGAGTAAACAAAAGTCCTTATAAATATTTCTTTTCCAAATATACAGGCGAAATAGAAGTCCTCAATGGAACAAGGATGATGAAATTGATTAAATTCTCCGGAGTAAACTTCTGCTTCGTAGAAAACTTCTTCTGAGAAAAAAAAAATAGAGGTGTCTTTCCTTATTTCATAGATTGCAATCTTTTCCATGAAAGGTAATATACAAAATCTTTTTCCATAAAGGGTAATGTACAAAATCCTAAACCATTGTATATGGTGATTCTCAAACAAAACCAAACACATTTTTGTATCAGCTTGCCCGCTTGTGTAATTATTCTATGTGACAAACGTCCATCCCAGTGAAACTATGGGGGCCAATCAGACCAGCATGTGGCAAAATTAGAAATGTCATATTGTCTGCAGATGTGCAAGCAGGTTGGATTTACAGAAGACCCATCAGGCCTCTGTCAACTGAAAAGTCATCAGAGTTGCTTGACACCTTTGTTCAGTGAGGTGTAAAGAACAGCTCATCTGGCTGTGGATTTATCATGAGATATGGCTCCACTAATTGAACAACTGGAGTTTGTTTCTAGCCAAGAGATATCAGTGTCTGAGCAAAAGAAATATGCCATGGCTACCAGAAATGTACTGAGGAAATATGACAAGCGTCAAACTCCTGATCACCTTCATTTCCTTCTGGGCAATGCGCCTGCTCTGACCTCAAGCCACCGCAGGTAGCTTTCGACCAGCAGCGTGGCATGTTCAAGAGGACCCTTGACCCACCACCCCAGAAGCCGCAAAGTCCTGCTAGGATAGGCCGAGCCAGATTGTTGCAAGGAAGATCCCCCCTTCCCGGCCTTGAGCCGCAAAGGCCCAAAAGCCGTTCCTGCAGGACCCTTTATTTCCTTTATAACCATGCCCACGGTGCTCACCATTTACATTCTGATCGCGCTACCCCGCCAAACACTAAAGTGACCATACTATTTAACAACCCGGCCCCCCCAAAGCCAATAAACCAACACCACCATCGTCAGTGCAAGGCAGGCAAAAACACCCCCATCCATAGGCCAAACCGATGGAGGCGAAAAATTCCTACCTGGCTCCATGAAAAGGCAGCCGGTCAGACCTGCACTAAAATAGAGTGGGAGGGTGGGCCGAGCTCGTGGACGGACTGGTAAGGCAGGGGGCAGGGGCCAAGCCTAAATAGGCTGGCTCTGCCCCCTGTAGGTCTCTTTCATCTTCATGCCTCTCGCGGAGGCAAATCAGCCCTCCCCCACCAGCGCAGGCTCAGTGGGGGTTGGGGCTCACATTGTTTTTACAAAACCGGAGCAAGGAAATGGTGCCTCCCCACATGCAGATCTTATCTCATAGCTCTCCATTTCTGAAAGTAAAGTTTTTATCTCATCTAGTTGATTTCTTTCATGCCTGGGAGATAATATGCTTCAGGTTCTAGGGTAAGGGCTTCTCCACATTCTCATTTTCCTTGCATGTGTGTGTCTGTTGCTTTTGGGTTGTTTTTCTCTCCCTGTTCCACACGTGTTTTGCTCCCAAGTTGATATTACGTTGCTTTATCTGGCCTATCTCCCTGCAGATTTATGCTGCAGGTTTTTTTTATGCTGGACATAAAGCGATGTAATATTGACTCAACCACTAGAGGGAGGGAAACACGTATGGAACGGGGGGGGGGGAATACCCGAAGCAACAGGAACACACAAGCAGGGAAAATGTAAAGCGTGGGAAAGCTGTAAGATACAGAATGGTACAGTGCTTAGCTCCCCATACCTGCATTCTCTTGTTTTATTTATCCTACCTTTGCACTTGAATGGAAGGGGTTAGTTGTGTTTCCCACACACCCTAACCCTAGCCCTAACACAAACACCCCTCTTGCCTCTCACAGCCATGGAAAATAGGGTTGCCAAGTCTATTTACCTTGGCGGTGGGGGAGCCTCGCCGGGCTCCGGGAGCTCTCTGACGATCTGCGCACTATGTTGCTCATGTTGGGTTGTTTTTCTCACATTGGGGGTTTGGCCCCACTCGTCGGAGGGAAAACCATAGAGTTTTCCCTCCAACGATTGGGGCCACACCCCCAACATGAGTGACATGGTTGCTTTACCTCTGGTGACGCAGCCACGCTGCGCTTCAGGGGGCGGAGTCCCCCCCGGGGCCCAATTCCACGGCGGTGGAAATTGGGCCTCCAAAGCGGGGGTTTACCCGCCACCCGCCCCCACTTGGCAGCCCTAATGGAAAATGAAATCAGACTATGGGGCATCCAAGAAACCATCCAGCTTTCACTGGTTTTGGTTGGATTAGGCTTTCACTGGTTTTGGTTGGATTAGGAATGTTTCTGATATTTGGGTTAGAACAAAGTTTGAGTGCAGTGCACACCTTGAAGACCCACAAAGTTTAATTGTGGGTATAAGCTTTTGTGAAACAGCATATAGAAAAAAGCCAGGAAAACGCTACATCTCATAGAATATGTAAAAGTTTATGTGAATTAGATGAAAATACAAATATAACAAGAAAGTACAACAATATATACATGCAAACAGTGCAATAGGTAGTCAAATAAGAGAAGAGATTGGATGTATACCCTGCCCTTTACTACCGAAAGGTGTCTCAGAGCGGCTTACAAACTCCTTTCCCTTCCCCTCCCCACAACAGACACAGGTAGGTGGGGCTGAGAGAGCTCTTGACAGAAACTGCTCTTTTTCAAGAACAGCTCTTATCAGAACTACGGCTTGCCCAAGGTCATCCAGCCAGGTGCAAGTGGAGGAGTGGGGAATCAAACCCGGTTCTCCCAGCTTAGAGTCCATGCACTTAAGCACTACACCAAACTGGCTAAGACGTCAAGAATACTTACTTCTGATGAAGTGACATTCATGAAACCTTCGTTATTTGGCTACCTGTTGCTCTGTTTGCATTTATATATTGTTGTACTTTCTTGTTATATTTGTATTTTCACCTGTTTCACATAAACTTTTGCATATTCTATGAGATACAGCGTTTCCCTGGCTTTTTCCTATATGCTGTTTAACCTATGAGCTTCTGTGTGCATGCACACTTCTTCAGATACATTGAAACAAGACTTCCTCAACCATCAGAACTTAACTTTGTTGATCTTGGAGGTGCCACTGGAGTCAAACTTAGATCTCATCTCTGTTTGTTAATTCTTGTATTTTTAGGCTACTTTACTGCTATCCACAGTTCTTACCGACGGCTTTAATCCAATCTCAGCTATATTTATCATCCAGTTACTTATGAATCTTGACTCTAACTACCCCTTTCCTGGCAACTAACCCCCACCCCACCCTTTTTCTACCTATATGCAATTGTTGAGGAAGTCTTATTTCACTGTCCAGTGTTCCCTCTAAGCTGAGTGAGTGTGAGCTAGCTCATAGTTTTTTAGCCTCCGGCTCACACATTTTTGTCTTTGCTCAGGATGGATGGCTCCAGAGCAGACTAATTTATGCAGCAGCCAAATCACTCGCTCACAACTTTAATGCCAGTAGCTCACAAAGTAGAATTTTTGCTCACAAGACTCCACAGCTTAGAGGGAGCATATCTGAAGAAGTGTGCATGCACACGAAAGTTTATACCCAGAATAAACTTTGTTGATCTTAAGGGTGCCCCCACTGGAATCAAACTTTGTTCTGTTGCTTCAGACCAACATGGCTGCCTATCTGATTCAAACTGTGTTGTTATAGATCTTGACCAATAAGCACTGTTCCTTTCATTCATGCATGCAGGGATCCCCAAGTGTCCGTATGACTGGCCCATTAAGCATAATATGGCTCCTGCTGTGTGACCTTCACAGTGTGACTGGAGTCTCCCGAGCTGCCTCCACATTCTGGTGATTAACATTTAATGGGATAGGGGTGTGTGTTATGTGTACTGAGCTCTCGTTTCACCTAAGCATGGACTTAGCTTCGTTTACAGAACAATAGGGGTCCAGGATCCTGGAAGAAACCTATTGTACAGGAGTTCTTATGTAAATAACCAATCATGGGGGAGTGGGTGTGTGTTGGGTGTGGTGTTGAGCACACATTTAAGATGGGCTTCAGTCCTGCTTGAGTTGTCTGTGGTTTGAGCTGAAGTCACAATAAACCATGAGCTGATCACTCCATGCGTCTGAACCCAGTACATTTCAGGGCGATTCACCATACGAAGGTTTGCACTGCTCTGAGCAATGCTCTCTCTAAGCTGCGGAGTCTTGTGAGCAAAAATTCTACTTTGTGAACTACCGGCATTAAAGTTGTGAGTGAATGATTTGGCTACTGCATAAATTAGTTTGCTCTGGAGCCATCGTCCCTGAGCTAAGACAAAAATGTGTGAGCCGGAGGCTAAAAAACTGTGGGCTAGCTCACACTAACTCAGCTTAGAGGGAACGCTGCTTCTGAGGGGTCTAAATTTGATATAATCTGGAATATGGATAAAACATTTTGATTACCCAGATGATTCTTAATTATTTCTAGAGTGCCTTGGGAGTTTGTGTATGTGTTTGTATGGAGGTTTCACCCATCTTCAATACCAAGCTTGTTTCAGCCTATGAATTTTACTACAGGTGTAATATATTTGACCAATGATCCTCAGAATGAAAACCCTGATTATGCTTCACTATCAGATGAAGACAGCAATAGATCGAACTTTATGAACCTTATTTGTGCTTATTACATAGTTTTGGGCTCCAGGGGCACATTATGCTAACTATTATTTACAAACTTCCCAGGAGAAAAGCAAATATGCAGTTGGAGTCATGTTCATTGTTATGTGTTTGGCTATGAATCCCTACTATTTGAGCCGCAGCTATTAGTTTATCATTATTAGGCCAGAATGTAACTAAGGCGTATCCCCGGGCTGCTTTATTCAGATCAGCAGGGATTGTGAAAGATTTACAGCGCTCCCTTTGAGATGAATTTCACCTAAACCATTTTTAATTGAAGTAGAGTAAGAGTCATAATTTCATTGAGTTAGATCATTCTACTAAAATGAGGTGAGCTCTTTGAAGCTTGCATTGAATAGATATGTCACATGAATCCTGATCTCCTGAAGAAATGACCCCCCAAGCTAAATACAACCCAACGGTCAGGCACCATACCCTGCCGAATACTTGATAACTCCTAGTAAGCAGCAAAAATACGAGACTCATCAAAGGTTTTGCTGGGCCACCAATTACAAGTGGGGGCTACATTCGTGTTGATGGGCCACAAGTGGTAAAGGAGAGTAGCAGAAAGATGTGAAAATCAAATACAGACTAGATCAGCTGTTTGATGGCTAGACTTACCATTGACTTTATTTTCTGTCTAATATGACAATGGACTAGATCCAGCCCGCTTTTCCCCTGGTAAAAAAGGGAGAAGGGGTCCCCTTTGACCACAAGAAAGGTTAAGTTATGGATCATTGGGCCTACATGGACAAAAGCTATATGGAATGGAAGCTGTAGTAAAGAGGGGAACTGGGTGAGAGCGGATCAAACCCAGTGTTTATTCATAAAAGTGTCTGTAGCCCAGTGTAGTCTCTCGTTCCAGCTCCTGCCAACCTAGCAGTTCGAAAGCAAGAAATTGCAAGTAGATAAATAGGGACCACTTCGGTGGGAAGTTAACAGCGTTCCGTGCGCCTTGGTGTTTAGTCATGCCGGCCACATGACCACATGGAAACGTCTTCGGACAGCGCTGGCTCTTCGGTTTTGAAACGGAGATGAGCACTGTAACCCTAGAGTCAGACTTGACTGGCTTTTGAGCAAGGGAACCTTTATCTTTACCTTTATAGCCCAGTGTATCTGAAGAAGTGAGCTGTGATTCAGGCAAGCTCCTACCCTGCCCCAAATTTTGTTAGTCATTAAGATTCTACTGGACTCTTCCTGTTTTCTGTAGCCCAGTGGTACTGCATACATGTTGTATGTTAGGGTTCCAGGGGTTTCTTACGTAGCAAAGATAACTGCACCCATCATTAGAAAGTGGGCACACATGAACACATGATGCTGCACTATACTGAATCGGACCCATGGTCTATCAAGGTCAGTACTCCAGGGTCTCTGGTAGAGGTCTTTCACATCACCTACTACTTCATTCTTTAAACTGGAGATGCCAGGGATTGAACCTCAGTGGTCAGTAATCTATGTATTTCATATCTTCTCAAGTATGCCCTACCCAAATAAGCCATATGTTGCAAAAATCTTTTGAATATATATCATGTAAATGGAGGAGAGTACATTCTATGGATTACGTGGGGACAGGCATGACCTTTAGACTTGTTCATACACAGTTTCCCTTGCAATGTAGAATCTATATGCCAAGGCTTTGTCTCAACTAGGTAAAGGTAAAGGTTTCCCTTGCTCAAAGGCCAGTCGAATCCGACTCTAGGGGTGCGGTGCTCATCTCCGTTTCCAAGCCAAAGAGCCAGCACTGTCTGAAGATGTTTCCGTGGTCATGTGGCTGGCATGACTAGATGCCAAGGCACACGGAACGCTGTTACCTTCCCACCGAAGTGGTACCTATTTATCTACTTGCAATTTCTTGCTTTTGAACTGCTAGGTTGGCAGGAGCTGGAACTAGAGACGGGAGCTCACTCCGTCATGCGGCAACCCGGGTCTCGAACTCCTGAACTACCGATCTTCCGGTCTGCAGTTCAGCGTCTTAACCACTGAGCCATTGCAGCCCCTCGTCTCAACTAGTTTTATGCAAAATATACTTTTCCATAGTTCTCCCTTGTTATTCCCCTTGTCGAGCAAATGAAAACAGGTTACCAAAAGATCTAATCTGGATGAGGCCTATTCAACATGATTTGAATATGGCGACTATACTTGTACATGAATAACTTTGCTCCATTGTTCATCTCTGTTTCAAATATTTACACATTTTGTCCTTGTTTCAGAAAAAAAGTCAGACTTAATTATTCTATAATTACACAGCAGGCAAAGTTAATAGACTGCCTTTGAAAGAGTGCTATACTAACAGGTTTTTCACTCATTTTCCTGTAACGTAAAATATTTATTTTCCACCAGACTACACAATATTAATTACTCACTTTGAAAATCGTACCACTGTTAAATTATCCAGAAGAACCTTGTCATTGCTGAATGTAAATGGGCTGCATCCAGAGGGATGAGACTCAAACAAGAAAAATGTATACAAAATACAACTAGGCCATACATTTTCATTAGACAATTAGTCCTCTGTGTGGATTGTTACGTGGTGCTGTTTCGTTTTGTTTTTGGTGAATGAGCCCCATCGTTTGATATACCCCTGCAGGTGTTTTTCCTTTCTAATTACTGTTCTGACTGACACATTAGGGCTACTGCAATGAGCCGGTATCGGGACAGGGATAACATTTAATTACAAGTGGTCTCAAACTATGATGACTCAAGCTTCTTATCTCCTGAATGCATGAGAAGGTGCAAGTCAGGTTGACTGCTCCCTGGCTGCCCAGGAAGCCCGTTAGGAAAAGAATCAGAAGCTTCCCAGGAGAGATTCCTCAGAGGGTGCCTACTAGGGGGGATGGTGAAGGAGAGGCAGTCGCCCATCTCAGCCCACCACACCCGGTGCATCCGGTAGAGGATGATCCACGTGGTGAGCATAATCACCCAGAAGAGGAGGCCTGAGATGCAGCTGCGCGGTGCATGCCGGTGCCAGAAAGGCTTCTCGGAAAAACCCAGAAGACATTCACCAGCAACAGGAAAGGAAGCAGAGCAAAGCCGCCTGAGGAAGAAGAAGAAGAAGAAGAAGAAGAGGAAGAGGAAGAAGAAGA
>NW_015175012.1:32953-35614 GCF_001447785.1 Gekko japonicus | reverse complement strand
AAGTGGAGGAGTGGGGAATCAAACCCGGTTCTCCCAGATTAGAGTCCGCACACTTAACCGCTACACCAAACTGTGTAGTATTTCCTACACAGATTGAGCTTCTCCTGTTTGGAAACTCACTCCAGGCTCACGGTTGTGGCACTACCACTTCCTTTGCACGCCCTCCCCCCCCCGAACCGGGGCAGCCAAAAGAGAGACACTGAGGCCCTCCAGCCTACAGAGACCAGAACTCACTAGCTTGGGACTTGATTCAGCAGGTGTTGATTCCAAGTGACGGAGGAGAGACGATGCGGTGCTACTTACTGAAAAGCTTATTATAGCTAATGTGTTTGACCCCACCTTGGCAGCCATGACTGAGTTACAGCAAATGATCGTTAAGAGCAAATCAATAAAAGCAGAATTTGGGGACACCAACCTCGATATTATTACAGACTTGGCTCTTGTTGTCTTTGGCAGTGCTCATTAATTTATTCCTTCGATAATGGCTTTGGGCATCGTCAGCCGCTCCTCTGAACGACTTGGCCAAATCTCATCCATCAAACTATCAGCATAATCTTGAAATGATAAGGTGGTTTTCCTCCGAGTCCTGCAGCCCCGGTACTTCTGCCAGCCCTTAACAATATGATGGCTTTAACAGTCGTCTGCTTCCATTAAAATTTAAGCCATTAAAATCACTTCCTAAGACTTTCAAGGTATTTGCCTAGGGATGATAATAATAATGGATATTAAAGGTCAGTAGATATTCAGCACGTAATAAAAAAATGAAGACGCTGGACGGAATGAAGATAGAACGATGGCTCCGACGACAGATCTTCCTCTTCCTGGTTTTTAATGAAGTTGTTTCGTGACAGAACGCAGTAACCTTTTCTTTCCTGGAAGAACAATGATGTGCTGGGCTTGGAATGAAATTTAAGAAAATAGTTTGGGCTACCGTCATAAATGCAAAGTTTCTTAAATGTGTATGGTGCAACTGAAGAGATCACTGCCTTCAATCTGCTGGACCCCTGAATTATCATACATGCATAATCCTTGTGGAGTTAGAATCATAGAACTGAAAGAGGCCATCCGGGCCATCTAGTCTAACTCCCTGCTCAAAGCATCCCTGCCAAGCGTTTGTCCAGCTGCTGCTTGAAGACTGCCAGAGATGGGGAGCTCCACCACCTCCCTAGACAGCTGATTCCACTGCTGAATTACTCTTACAGTAAAAAAAAAAATCTGTAATATCCAGCTGGTACCTTTCCATCTGTAATTTAAACCCATTATTGTAAATTCTCTCCTCTGCTGCCAGCAGGAACAGCTCCCTGCCTTCCTCTGAGTGACAGCCCTTCGGATACTTAAGAGAGCTATCATGTCCCCCCTCAGCCTCCTCTTCTCCAGACTGAACATTCCCAGGTCCCTCCGCCTTTCCTCACAGGGCTTGGTCACCCGGTGTCAGAACCCACAGCAACAATGAAGTACACACTTGCAGGAAGGTTTTACTTTATTTGAAGCTATAGATGCATGGATAGGAACACTGTTCGGAATGAGGGGGGGAGCAAAGAGCATGGCATGTTATAGTACATTCAAACGACTGAGGCCCAATTGTGGGAGTTCCCGAGTGTGCCATCAGGCCTGGGAGCAAACGCTTCTAGGCAGCACAAGTTATCCCCTTCCCACGGTTTTCCGTGAGATCACCCAAGCAACTATTCAGCAGTGGCAACCACCTGTGGCCTTGAGAGATATAGACGTTCCGGCAGCTAAGCAATTAAGCGCATCAACAGATCTACATATGAAAGCGAAAGCAATCAAGCGCACACAAGAAGAAGAAAACAAAACATTGGCAGCTTGCTGACACCCGGCTTCTGATCATCTCATTGCCCTCTTCTGCCCCTTGCTCCATTCTGTTCACATCCCTTTTTGAAGTAAGGCCTCCAGAACAGCACACAGTGCTCCAGGTGCAGCCTGGTATACAGCAGGGTTATCACATCTTGTGATTTGGATGTCATGCCTCTGTTGATACACCCCAAGACTGCATTAGCCTTTTTTGCCGCTGCATTTCACTGACTGCTCACATTTAGTTTACCTTCCACCCATACCCCAAGATCTTGCTAACACATGCTACTACTGAGATGTCTATCCCCCATACATATGCATGCTTCTTCTTTTTGTTACCCAGATGTAGAACTCTGCACTTATCCTTATTAAACTGCATCTTGTTCACATCCACCCTCTTTTCCAGTGTATTCAGATCGCACTGAATTCTGAGTTCACTTCTCAAAATGCAGTCCAGTTCTGTTTTAGGCTAACAAAGGAAGAATACACGATGCTTTCCCAAGTGTCTGTAGTCTTTCAGAAGCATTCCAGCTGTGTCAGTGGTTCTAAATCTTATTATGTTGTTAGAACAATGGTTTTTGAGCTTTGGGATATGCTAGAGTTCACTAAGTTCATTAGTGGATTGTCACTGAGAAATGTCCCAGAAGACTAGCAGGCTGAAGGCAGTGTTACCTTTAAACCGTTCTCTGAAATACACAACTGCAGAGGAATGTGGGATATTAGCTGAAAAGTACTGAGAAACGTTGAGTGATTTCAGCAAAGTACTTTTATTCGGATGGAACAAGACGAAATAAGCCGGCTCGCAGGCCGGTATATATGCACAGCAAAACCCTTCACCAAACACACCCC
>NW_015175012.1:25588-32882 GCF_001447785.1 Gekko japonicus | reverse complement strand
CTGGGCCCCTGATGTCAGGGGGTGTGGCATATGCTAATGAGTTATGCTATTGAGTTCCCCTAGCTCTTTTTCTACGAAATGACCCCTGCCTTTAAACCATTCTCTGAAATACACAACTGCAGAGGAATGTGGGATATTAGCTGAAAAGTACTGAGAAACGTTGAGTGATTTCAGCAAAGTACTTTTATTCGGATGGAACAAGACGAAATAAGCCGGCTCGCAGGCCGGTATATCTGCACAGCAAAACCCTTCACCAAACACACCCCCTACTTCCCTATAGGCTATATACAGTAGCCGAGAGTCCCATAGGCTCTCGGCTGCGGACCTGGCCCTCTGATAGGTGCGGGCTAGGATCCGCTTGGCTATTGTTCTATCGGAGCGAAGCTTCAGGACTTTGCATGACCGCATGGCCCAACGGTCGCGCACGTGGTCATGGCGGAGTACATTACCTTAGCAGTTTGCACAGAACTTTTGTTTGGGTTTGGCAAGTTTTGTTCACACACACACACACACAAAGTTGTTCACAGGCCTTAACATAAATATGGTAGAGATGTTTTTGTAGTAGGATGACATTTTTGTTCATTTCCTGCCTGAAATTCTTGCGTCTCCCAACCCGTTAGGATGACATTCCCAGAAATTGCACTGTCCCCCAGGAGATCCGTCCTCTTATCGTTCAAGCAAGCAGCACAAGACTTCTTAAAGCTATTAAAATTTTCACTTGCAGCTGGCCTGGAAGACAAAAAATGTTTCAACCAGGCAAGTGCATAAACATTCGGGTGGTTTCAGAGATATATAATGTTATGTAGTGGGTTGCCGCATGGATAAACGACCGATGACGACGTAGTGCATAGCACGCTTTATTTGGTACACAACAAGAGCCAGGAACAAACGGCCGGCAGGCCAACTATATACATACCTGGGGACACACCCCTGGTCACCATTGGTGGGTTTGAATCTCCCGCCACGGTTCCCATTGGTTCCCCAGTGGAGGGACTAGGAGCCTAGTCCCTATTGTTCTTCCAGAGCCAAGCTCTGGCTGTCGCTGGTCCCCGGTGGAGGTCAGCATACACTACATATAATGTGGCAGAACTATCAAGAATATTATTAGGTTAATCTGAGGGCCACTTCTCAGATGTCTCTTGTAATGTGGTATGTGTCTCCATTACCGAAGTAGAACGTACTTCTAAAATGATTACGGGCAACTAAAATGATTAAGGGGATGAGACACCTTCCCTGTGAAGAAAGGTTAAACGGGTTAGAGGTCTTTAGCTTGGAGAAATGGCGATTGACAGAAGATAAAGAAATACTTTTCTCCCTTTCTCACAATACAAGAACTCATGAGCACAATAAAATTGATGAGTAGTAGGTTTAGAACAGATCAAAGGAAGTGCTTCTTCATCCAAAGAGTAATTAACACGCAGAATTCACTCCCACAGGAAGTGGTGGTGGCTACAAGCCATAGACAGTTTCAAGAGGGGATTGGATGAAAATATGGGTATAGATGGAACCTGTGGCTATTAGCCATAAGGTATAGATGGACTGGCTTTCGAGCAAGGGAACCTTTACCTTTACCTTTTTTATAGATGGAACACTCTGTCTTGGGGCAGTGACGCTCCGCATTCTTGGTACTTGGGGGGCAACAGTGGGAGGGCTTCTGGAGTACCAAGTACCTTTGGAGGACCTCCTGATAGCACCTGAGTTTTGGCCACTGTGTGACATAGAGTGTTGGACTGGATGGGCCATTGGCCTGATCCAACATGGCTTCTCTCATGTTCTTAAGGACTCCTTCCACAAATTCTACACAATCAGTTCAAGGAAAATCCTTCCTGTCATCTTCTAGAAGACTTGTGGTTTACATACTAAATCCTTTTGTCCATCTTCCAATGGGGAAAGAGGGTGATGGCATTGGAGAGCCGCTGCTTCCTTCAGTGTGCTCCCAGGATTTATACCAGCTCTGACACTACTGGATGTAAATGGAAAGGGAAAGGATAGTCTCACAATACTTGTGTTGCCTTGTATTGTCGACTGCTTCAGCCTTGTTTTTCCTTTTCTTACCTGCTTCACCTTTCTATTGTGGGTCTGTCTTAGATTATAAACTACTTTACAGAGCAATCTTAAACCGGGTTATATCCTTTCAAGTCCATTAATGTCAATGGGCTTAAATGTTAAAACCGAGTTATTTTTAGTTCCACTGGTAGCAGCAGCCGCAGTAAGACACTGATACAGGTTTATAAAAGTCTTCTGATGGAACTGCCAGGGAAACAGAATAGATATTAATGAGCATTCTGTAACAGAACTGAAGCGAAAGCTTTCTGCGCTCAAGGGTAGGCTCTTTCAAATGTGAGATGATTTATTAGCATGATTTCTTTAAAGAAACATTTGGATTTGAATCGGCTCCAATGGAATATTTTATTATCAAACTACTGTTCAAGGGGCGTACCTGAAAACTACCTAAATGGAGTGTTTTCCTATCTTCTTTTTTTTGGGGTATACTAAGCTATTCTGCTTTACAGGAGAACAAAATATTGGGCATGTGTCAGCCAGAGGCAAATTTGCCCTCGATTTACAAATTGCAACAAGAAGGTGTTATTAATCATGCAGCCATGTTGCAGAAGGTAATTGATGCTTCACTCACCCCATGACAGTATGATGTTGTACTAATGAGAGCCGCGCAAGTCAGTCGGGGGCCCTGTGAGCCAGCCAGGGTTATTTTTCAAAATTATCCTTATGTTGCATTTTTGCTGACCACGGAGGCTTCTGGGTATAAATTTATAAACAACCTCTTGCAGATCACACAGGAGATGATGATTAGAACCCCGAGCAATTCTGAAGACCCAGAAGACTGTTGTCAAATAAAATAATGAATCAAGACCATAGACATACAACCAGCACAGGCAAATTTGACCGAGCAAAACTATAGTTGGTAATGCTAATTGCAATTAGGTCTGTCAACTGATTTTCTTTTCTGTGAAAATGAAGAAGAGAAGAGATTGGATTTATACCCCACCCTTCACTACCCAAAGGTGTCTCAGAGCGGCTTACAAACTCCTTTCCCTTCCCCTCCCCACAACAGACACCCTGTGAGGTAGGTGGGGCTGAGAGAGCTCTTGACAGAAACTGCTCTTTTTCAAGGACAGCTCTTATCAGAACTACGTCTTGCCCAAGGTCATCCAGCCAGGTGCACGTGGAGGAGGAGTGGGGAATCAAACCCGGTTCTTCCAGATTAGAGTCCGCGCACTTCACCACGACACCAAACTGGCTCTGGCACTTAACCACTGGCACTTAACCACTACACCAAAGGGATTGTAGGCTCTTCTGAGACTCTTTCGAGCAGTTAAGGGTAGGGTATCAATCCAATCTCCTCCTCCTCCTCTTCTTCATCTTCTTCCAGGAAGAAGGAAATACAAGCAGCCATAGAAAGGTGTGGTTGTTGCTGTCCCCTCGGAGAGGACTGTGGGGGAGGAATGGCCAGTCAGGGGTTCTCAGATGGAGAAATCTCATGAGTGCTAAGGTCCAAATGAAGTAATGTACTGTCTTTCTAAAGCCTCCATTTGTCCCCTGTTCAGAATCAGGCCTACATTGGAACAGCGTTGGTGTTTTCTGCCCCTGTCCATTTCACTCAGGTTGTGTAGGAAAGAAGGAAGGAAAGCAAATGGTGGCCATTTTCTGTTAGTAAAAGGAAAAGCCAGGAGAAAAGCTTCAAAGGTGTGTGTCTCACAATGAAATTTAGCTGCAGTGTGTGTGGGGGGCAGGGCGGGGGATACAGTCATATGGGTTTCCCCCCTGGCTCTGAGAAAGGTGAGCGAAGGCGTGAGGAACAGGAGGCTCTCCTGCGCCTGAGGGGGAGAACTGCCACTCAGCTCAGCCTATGGAAGTGCAGCTCCAGCATCCAATCACCTTTCGGGGGAGGGATAAAATGTCGGCAGGGAGCACAGGAGGTAGTTCAGATCTGCTTCAGGGAGAGAAGAGACAGTCTGAAGGGCAGCTCTGCCTGGGGGACCTTGGCGGGGAGGTTGAGGTCTGCCTCCAAGAGAGAACAGGGCACCCGCTGGCATTTGTGAGGCCAGTCTCTGGAGATGAGCAGACCTCGTACCGCTCAGGAAAGGCTGGTGGGGGTGAAACCCTGCGAGAGCTAGAGGATCCAACCTTGTGGCTAGTCAGTAAAAGTTTGTTTGTGTCTGAAAACATTACACAAAAATGCAAACCTCTCTCTGAAGCCATTACTAGTTTAAATTTATGTAGGATTCCCAGTTGCCCCCTTGGCCACTGGTGGGGGGCTAACGTTGCCAGCTACGGGTTGGAAAACTCCCGGAGATTTGAGGGTGAAACACAGGGAAGACAAGGACCTCAGTGGGGTACAATGCCATGGAGTCCACCCTCCAAAGCAGCCATTTTTTCCCAGGGGAGCTGACCACTGTCGTCTGGAGATGAGCTGTAATTTCAGAAGATCCCCAGCACCCCTATTTAGAACATGGAAAGTGAGTTCTTGGGCCAGGGTTTTGAATCTAGTTGAGACCTGCAGTAGTCAAAGTCTTCTCTGTCTCATATAGCAGGCCTTCTTTTCTGGGTATCCCTCCTCTTGTTGCAGACACAGTAGCAATAGAAGAGGTAGGATTCAGTACTTGTTTCCTAGTATCCTTGCGAGGGTGGAGGATCGGGACAAACCTCGGATTATTTGGCTGTGCCCGCCCTGGATGATGCCTCTGTTAGCCTGATTGCTCTGATATTATAAACCTAATGGGGAATTTGCAATATTATCAAATGGCAATAGGCAATAAGGGATCACACCAGTATATACAGAGGTCCCGCTTCTTCCAGGAGGTACCAGTAATAGACACGGAGGCTGGAGTCAGTATAAAAATGATGTCTTTTACTGATGAAATTTTGCATTCAGATGATATGCATACGCATACACAATTACACAGCTTCTAGGAAAAACAGAGAGAGATGAATAGCACAATCACATTATCAGAATATCGTTGGGGGGCAATACTTTACCTGTCCGAAGAGATGAAGCTTCCAAATGAAAAACTAAGGGAACTATAAGAAGATGGGAATTTAAGCTAAGGAAATAGGAATCATGTGACTGAACCGGCAGACACACGTGGAAAGACTCTGGCTGTAGTCCGAGAGCCTTTGGGTAGGGTAGATGGCAAGGTAGCTAAAGATAAGGGTCAGCGAATATAGAGGTCATCGAGGGGGGCGTAGAGAGAGAGAGCACGTTGCTGTGTACTCTCTTTTATAGGGTGGTCTTAGGGGGAATCTGGACCAGGGCAACCTTGAGCTGGTCACCTTTCATCAGAGTCCCATTGGTGCACATAATACACAGTTCATATTAGTTCACAGGAGAGCAAAAAGCTCCTTGCTGGCTAACACCTCCACTGCCATTGGCTGCCTTCCCCTTCAGCCCCAGCAGCCCCAATAGCTACCGGCCACTGCTGGAAAACAGGTTAGGTTAGGAGAGGAAAGAAGGTCACTGACCTGGGCCACAAAATGGCAAGTCTGAAGTCACACACACACACACACTGTAAGCAAAGTTATCATAAGAACATAAGAAGAGCCCTGCTGGACCAGACCAATGGTCCATTTAGTCCAGCATCCTTTCTCACACAGTGCCCAAGCAGTGCCTCCATATGGTCAACAACAGAGCATAGAGGTTGAGGCCTTCCACTGATAAGAACATCAGAAGAGCCCTGCTGGATCAGACCAATAGTCCATCTGGTCCAGCATCCTGTCTCACACTGTGCCCAAACAATTCTGGATGGCCAACAACAGGGCATAGGAGCTGAGGCCTTCCCCTGATGTTGCCTCCTGGCTCTGGGATTCAGAGGATTGGTGCCTCTGAATGTGAAAGTTCCCATCAGTCATCAAAATTAGTATTTTTGAAACCATTGCTTACCAAACTGAGCATCTTTAACTGTCCTTGGATCCCCTTACCCTGGACTAGCCCCACGGAAGCTCAGTTGCTATGGATTGTGCCCAAGGTCATTCTAAGCAGATAACACTCTGTTTTTATTTTAGGCTAATATTTGAGACAGGAGCTGCGGGGGCTCAAGTGGTTAAGATGCTGAACTGCAGGCTGTGGAAGGTCGGTCGTTCAGCAGTTCGAGACCCGAGTTGCCACATGACGGAGTGAGCTCCCGTCTCTAGTTCCAGCTCCTGCCAACCTAGCAGTTCGAAAGCAAGAAATTTCAAGTAGATAAATAGGTACCACTTCGGTGGGAAGGAAACAGCATTCCGTGCACCTCGGTGTTTAGTCATGCTGGCCACATGACCACGGAAACGTCTTCAGACAGCGCTGGCTCTTCGGCTTTGAAACGGAGATGAGCACCGCAACCCTAGAGTCGGACTCGACTGGCTTTCAAGCAGGGGGAAACCTTTACCTTTACCTTTAATATTTGAGACAGTTCTGTTCCTACAGTTTTAAAGGAGGTTTTGAAGTATTTACTTCCTTGCTTGTATGTGGATGGAGTCTGCAAGGGATGTGGCTGCTTATCCGGCAGACCCTCATTGTTCAACGAGAGTCTGTGGATTACTCTCCAGTGCTTTGTGGATACTGAAACACTCGTACACCAGGATCTCACTAAACTGACCCTGCATAATATTTTAATCCACAGCAGCTATTGATTCCTCTTACAGAATAGGTTCCGTTCCAGACTTTTTCATTTTATTCTCATTTCAGTTCCATGCTTTGTACCTGGGCAGAGTTTGTGAGGATGCTTTTATAACAGCAGTTGCCAATTCCCTATACTCAACATGGCCCTGTTTAGCATTTATCAGATTCAGTTTTGAATTTCTCATACCTGTCCCTGGTAATTCATTGTCTCTGTCTTCTCTTTGCAGGAGATAATGGGTATGCCCTTTTACTATTTGGTTAGAATTGATAACTTGCTTTGTGTTTTTTTCATGTTTTCCAGCTTCTACACCAGATTTGTACAAGTTAATTATCTATGTTAGATACTTCTTGTCTTTAGGGCATTTTAAATGTATGCTGGTAAACACTAAAGCCTTTAAACAATGGAACCCCTTCTTGGTTTGTGAATCAGACAGGATAGGTTACTGCCACATAAATGAGTAACAGGTACAGGAGATGAGTAGTCTTCAGCAATACCAGTAGGATGATAGGGCTGCTCTGGTGGTGATTCTTGGTTTCAATATATGGCCCTTTCAAGGAGCTTTTCTGAATTCTCATTTTCCTGTTCGGTAAGCTCCTGTTTTGTTGTAGTTTCCCCCCCTGTTCTGCACATGTTTTGCTCCCTCTAGTGGTTGATTTGATATTTGTTGTTGTTCAGTC
>NW_015175012.1:16375-24869 GCF_001447785.1 Gekko japonicus | reverse complement strand
AAGTTTTAAAAAAAAACGGTGGGGGGGGGGGGGGGGGGGGGTCAGTGTCATGAATTATTTTTCCTCTGTGTTTAAAACAGGCATAGAAATGACTGTAATTTGACACCTCCTGGAGCAGAGGGGAAATGAGACTCCTTTTTTTTTTAAGGAAGGCCTAGTGCTGAAGAATAGATTCTTTTGAATTATGGTGCTGGAGAAGTCTTTTGAGAGTCTCCTTAGACTGCAAGGAGATCGAATCAGTCAATCCTAGAAGAAATGAACCCTGACTGTTCCCTGGAAGGCCAGCTACTGAAGCTGAAGCGCAAATCCTTTGGCCACCAAATAAGAAGAGAGCACTCATTGGAGAAGACCCTGATTCCAGGAAAGATTGAAGGTCAAAGAAGACGGGGACGACGAAGGGTGAGATGGTTAGACAGTGTTATCGAGGCAACAAACATGAAATTAAGCAAACGCCGGAGCACAATGGAAGACAGGAGGGCCTGGCATGATGTGGTCCGTGGGGTCGTGAAGAGTCAGACTCGACTGTGTGTCTAAACAACAACAACCACTGCCTTGGCACTAAAATAACTAGCCAAACGTATACCCAGATAAGTCAGTTTAAGGAGGACCTGTTGCATAGAGTAGCAGACTAGGAACTGGGAGACTCAGGACTGAATCCACATTCTGCCATGGAAGTTTGCTGCACCAGTCAGCCTAACCTACCTCACAGAGTTATTGATAGCATTGCGCCCCACCCCTACCAGTGGAGGTGGGGGGTCTCCCGCTACACCACCACTCTGCCACCAATAAGCGGGCCAGTGGGGAGAACTTACCCTGCAAAAGAGGGAGATCCATCCAACGAGCAGCTATGTGTCTACATCACTGACCACATGACCAGAAGTGATGTCATCACATTCAAGTTCTTGGGGTGACACTCTGGTACTTGGGCAAAAACTCTACATTAGAAGCCAAATTTACCATGGAGGCTTTGACCAAATACCAGCGCCTCCTGGAAATGATGATGTCACTTCCAGGTCATGGGGTCAGTGATGTAGACACATAGCTGCACATTGGCTGGGCCTCCCTGCTGCTCCTTGAAAGCCCCCCCTTCCCCCCCCCGGGTTGCCAGGAAGGACCTGATAACCCTGGTTATTGATGAGAGGATAAAATGGAGGAGGGATAAACAGTGTTGTTTGTTTAGGTCCCTTTTGGGGAGGAGATTAGGGGTCTAAATAGCCAAACAAACAAAATCCCAGGGACCCCATACACTGTGCATACAGTGGCCTATTGTACCACCCGGGGATGTCTACCACTGACGGCTGGGCCTTCTGCTGTCAAAAGGCAGTGCTTTTCTCAAAAGAAGTAAAAGGGATGTGAGTGTTTGTGTGTGCATTAATCAGACAGAGAGTGATTAAAATGTGAAATTTGCTGCCAGAGGATGTAGTGATGACCACATTGACAGCTCTAAGAGGGGACTAGATAGATTCATGGAGGATACGTCTTATCAATGGCTACCAGCCATGATTACTAAAGGGAACCTCCATGTTCAGAGGCACTAATCCTCTGAATCCCAGTCCACTACCTGAGTAAACCTGGCCTCGGATTGCTACCCTGTGCTGAGTCTTAGAAAATGTACCAGCACTTGGAGAGGGGACTCTTGCAGTCTACTTTGGTGGGTGGAAACCTTTACCTTTACCTTTAATATTTGAGACACTTCTGTTCCTACAGTTTTAAAGGAGGTTTTGAAGTATTTACTTTCTTGCTTGTATGTGGATGGAGTCTGCAAGGGATGTGGCTGCTTATCCGACAGACCCTCATTGTTCAACGAGAGTCTGTGGATTACTCTCCAGTGCTTTGTGGATACTGAAACACTCATACACCAGGATCTCACTAAGCTGACCCTGCATAATATTTTAATCCACAGCAGCTATTGATTCCTCTTACAGAATAGGTTCCGTTCCAGACTTTTTCATTTTATTCTCATTTCAGTTCCATGCTTTGTACCTGGGCAGAGTTTGTGAGGATGCTTTTAGAACAGCAGTTGCCAATTCCCTATACTCAACGTGGCCCTGTTTAGCATTTATCAGATTCAGTTTTGAATTTCTCATACCTGTCCCTGGTAATTCATTGTCTCTGTCTTCTCTTTGCAGGAGATAATGGGTATGCCCTTTTACTATTTGGTTAGAATTGATAACTTGCTTTGTGTTTTTTTCATGTTTTCCAGCTTCTACACCAGATTTGTACAAGTTAATTATCTATGTTAGATACTTCTTGTCTTTAGGGCATTTTAAATGTATGCTGGTAAACACTAAAGCCTTTAAACAATGGAACCCCTTCTTGGTTTGTGAATCAGACAGGATAGGTTACTGCCACATAAATGAGTAACAGGTACAGGAGATGAGTAGTCTTCAGCAATACCAGTAGGATGATAGGGCTGCTCTGGTGGTGATTCTTGGTTTCAATATATGGCTCTTTCAAGGGGCTTTTCTGAATTCTCATTTTCCTGTTCTGTAAGCTCCTGTTTTGTTGTAGTTTCCCCCCTGTTCTGCACATGTTTTGCTCCCTCTAGTGGTTGATTTGATATTACACTGGTTTATGTCCAGCATAAAAACCTAAAGTTTAAATTTGCAGGGAGATATGCCAGACATGTATTGGTGTAATATTGAATCAACCACTAGAGGGAGCAAAACATTTGTGGAACAGGGGAAAAAAAACCCTGAAAAGACAGGAATTTACAAGCGAGGAAAATGAGAATGAGGAAAATCCCAAGTACACACAAGTGTCTCTTTTCATCTGTGAAATGCTGAAGAGCATGCTGGAGCTTTTTCCTTGAACCCAAACATTTATTGTTACAAATGGCTCCTCCAAATAATCCTTGCTGCTGGCTGCCTTTAAGTCATTGCTTCAGAATATGTGAAATTGACTTAGTCTAAGTGTTGTGCATTATCTTATTATGGTTACAATAATAGTAGGGTCCGTATAATATTTATGCTAGCCATAAAAAAATATATCTCCTCATCAAGTTCCTCATAAATTCATCTTAGTTGGCAAACACGACATTTTCTCCACTTACTTGGCAAACATGAGAACTAACTGCAAATCTGGCAATAACCATAATTCACCCCAATTTGGTGGGTAAACCTGTCATCATGTATTGCTAAAGTAGGATCCATATTTGTTAAAGACCAAGGAAGAATCTATAATAATAACCCAGAGAGCAGAAAAATAAAATAAGAAAGCAGTTCTTGGATGTAGCCGATTTTCTAATGCAGTAACCGTGTGTTTGCCTTTGACAGTGGTCATATTTTGCAGTGGCAAACTCCACTTTCCTATGTGCTATTAATCACTTGCTGACACAAATGTGGAAGGGAAAAATTAGAAATCATTTATGCTTTGAACTACAAAGTATACTGGAGTATATTAAAGGTAATCAGTGACAGCTTTGCTAGTAATTAATTCATCCCAGTGTCTTAAAATATGTGCAGATTATACAGGAGATGACCTTGGTTAATCTGTTTTGATTTGAAATCAATATCTTTGTGCCTGGTTTGTTTCCAAAATTCCAAAAGCTCCATTGTTAAGATGCTTCCCTTATTCAAATGGCATACACATTCTAACGCTGGCATCTTTTTAAGTAGACACAGTCAGAGGTAGGGTTTCAACATCTGCAAAAAGTTCTAATTCTGAACCTTTCAGGACCTCCATTCTTCCAACCCCAGGGACAATTCGGAGGCATCAAATCACCATATCTCCCCCTGTTTCACAAGAATTGCAATTATGTAAAAGAGTACAACAGGCAAAAGTTTTTAAAAGAACAGGTACGGGGAGGGCGGGGGGGGTCAGTGTCATGAATTATTTTTCCTCTGTGTTTAAAACAGGCATAGAAATGACTGTAATTTGACACCTCCTGGAGCAGAGGGGAAATGAGACTCCTTTTTTTTTTAAGGAAGGCCTAGTGCTGAAGAATAGATTCTTTTGAATTATGGTGCTGGAGAAGACTCTTGAGAGTCTCCTTGGACTGCAGGGAGATCGAATCAGTCAATCCTGGTGGCGATCCCTGGTGGCCGGAGTGGAAACATCGGGCGATGGCGGAGGCTGGAGGCGCACAACGGCGTGTGACGCAGGCACGGTGGTGCCTGATGGACGGAGCCGGGGCCGGAAGCGTGCATGAGCCGTGCACCTGCGCGGTCCCGCCGGTGGTTGCCTTGGAGACATCAGAGGCCTGCCTAGAAGACGCTGAGCCAAGCCAGCAGTCAGAGACCTAGAAGACGCCGATCCGATCCAGCTGCCAGTAGAGACCCAGAAGACGCCGAGCCGAGCCAGCAGCCAGAGACCATCAAGGGCCCACCACCAAGGGTGCCGGTAGGCAGTCCTCACCCCCAATACTAGATGTGGCCTAATTTAGGGATTACAGTTCATAGAACGTAACACATGTAAACCGCCCAGAGACCCTCCGGTGTTAGGGCGGTATAGCAAGTCTAAACTTTAAAAAAAAAATCCTAAAAGAAATGAACCCTGACTGTTCCCTGGAAGGCCAGATACTGAAACTGAAGTGCAAATCCTTTGGCCACCAAATAAGAAGAGAGCACTCATTGGAGAAGACCCTGATGCTGGGAAAGATTGAAGGTCAAAGAAGATGGGGACGGCAAAGGATGAGATGGTTAGACAGTGTCATTGAGGCAACAAACATGAAATTAAGCCAACACCGGAGCACAATGGAAGACAGGAGGGCCTGGCATGATGTGGTCTGTGGGGTCGTGAAGAGTTAGACTTGACTGTGTGTCTAAACAACAACAACCACTGCCTTGGCACTAAAATAACTAGCCAAACGTATACCCAGATAAGTCAGTTTAAGGAGGACCTGTTGCATAGAGTAGCAGACTAGGAACTGGGAGACTCAGGACTGAATCCACATTCTGCCATGGAAGTTTGCTGCACCAGGTTCAGAGGCACTAATCCTCTGAATCCCAGTCCACTACCTGAGTAAACCTGGCCTCGGATTGCTACCCTGTGCTGAGTCTTAGAAAATGTACCAGCACTTGGAGAGGGGACTCTTGCAGTCTACTTTGGTGGGCTTTGGGTTGTTTTTTTTTTTTAGTGAAATATGACAAATTTACAGGTCAAGTATAATAGAGATGGAACAATTACTCTCAGAGCCCTGCCTAACCTAACAGACAGGAAGTTGCTTAAATGTTATCAACCTGTTCAAACTACTTCTTTATTCAGATATTTGTATCCCACTTTTACCGTGATTTAAGGCAGGTTACAAATCATAGTAAAAAGCATAATACAGGTGTGCAAAAAATAATAATCATTTTTTCCTATTCCATTATAGTCTGTGGGGACCATTATAATCAATGGGCTCCATAGGCTATAATGGAGAATCAATCTGGGGAATATCCGGGGCATGGGGTTTTTTTTTAAGGTAGAGGCACCAAATTTGCAACATAGCTGCTGGTGCCTCTCCTCAACCCTCCCCCTCCATTTTTTTTTAAAAAAAATGGATCAGGGGTCCAATTCTATGGGCCCCAGAAGGAGGTGCCCCCATCCTAAATTGTTTCCAGTGGAGGGGAAAATGCTTGTGAGCTGGAAGCTAAAACCCCTGAGCAGCCAGCTAAAATTTTATGTGCCAGCACCCCCTAGAACGGCTTAGAGGGAACACTGGTTACACCCACCACTTTGTGTCAGAATTCCAAATCTGTTTACAGGCTGAAGAAGGTTGGGGACTCTGATCTAAACAATGAGCAAATCAGTTACCCAGCAATATGGGCCATAGGATAGAATGGAGAGATCTGCAGAGAGAAGGGGTTTAAACTTTAAAACCCTTCTCTCTTTGCTTACCCCGCCCGCCTCCCCGCCCTTGCAGGCCAGCTGGAGAAGCAAAAAGGGGGAGAAGCAAAAAGCTATATAAGGGGCACTGAGAAGTGAACGGAATATATATATAATATATAAAAATGAACATAGCTTCCCAAGCTGTATAGATTTGTAGACCATGCTATTTATTATGTTCTTATTTCTTTTGTTTTAAGGAAAACCAGAAAGCGGGCAATCCCCAGTTGACATTGGCCATTCTTGCTTCCGGCAGCTGCATTGTGTGTTTTCCTTTGGACAGTTTAGGAATCTGGCTTTTCATTTTGACTGCAAAATAAATAGAAAACAAAGCACATACAAAATAAGTCTACTGTTTGCAGTCGTTTGTCCCTATATATTTTGTCGGCTCCATTTGGTATCTTTGATTTCATAAGGATTTCCCCCCACTTTGTTTCAGTAGCAGAATGAGCTGCAAAGTGTTCTCTCATTCAGTAATGAATTGTCACCAACACGCTCCATCCAGCAACATTTCCTTTTTATCTGCTCATCTTGCAAAGAGCAGACACTGAAGGCAAACAAATGTTTCTATTTTGCTGTCTGCAGCGTCCTGATACCTGCTGAAATCAGGTTTTAATTGGCTGCAATTATTAGGTGCTTTGCAGAACGAAGTTGTATGCCTACAGTGACTTAGACAAGTGGTGGAGGTGAAGGTTCCAGCGGCAACTGGATGAGTTAGAGTCTCATTACACGAGACATCTGACACAAGTCGGGCTGGGGGGCGGGGAAGAACTACCAGACTCGCATCAGATGGCTGCGGCTCAGTGGTAGAGGCTCAGCTTTGCATGCAGAAGGTTGCATGTTCAGTCCAGGGATCTCCACTTAGAAAAGGGTTCAGGTGGTAGCAGGTAGTGTGAAAGACCTCCACCTGAGTCCCTGGAGAGCCACTGCCAGTCTCAGTAGACAATACCTAGATGGACCAAGGGTCTGGTTCAGTAAAAGGCAGCTTCACATATCATCTATCTATATATCTACATATATCTATATATCTATATCTATCTATATAGCTATCTATATCTATATCTGTATATATCTATGGTCCCGGTCACATGGGCAGGAAAATGCGGGGGGGAAACGTGGCTGTTAGCCGCAGGGCTAAAAAACGTGCAGTTGCTTGAGCAGACCTACAGATCGAGGTCCCGTGGAAGTCCCGTGGTAGGGGGGAGGTGTCGATCACTCCACAGTCCTGCTGCGCAGCAAAGAAGCGGGAGGCGGGGCAAACAGGTTGGTTGTTTTTTTAAAAAAAAACTCAAATGTGCGCATGCTTCCTTGGGTGCTTGTGCGCATCCATGGAGACTTTGAAAAAAAAATCCTTTTTCCGAGGGGACATGGGCAGGCGCCGGAACTACCTCCGGAAACACGATCAGACGCCCGCCCTTGCCCCGCAGTTTCAGGAAACTAGTACCTCTGAGGTACTAGTTTTTTACTGTGCGTCTTTGGCGGGAAGCCTCGGTTGCGCCACGGGAGCACAACGCTTCCCAGATGTGCCGGTGAGATCGTGCCCGGAAAATCCACCTATCTTCCATCCCTCTAGCGTGGCTAATGCTCCGTATGACCGGGGCCTCTGTCTGTCTGTCTGTCCGTCTGTCGTCCGTCTGTCGTCCATCTGTCGTCCGTCTGTCGTCCGTCTGTCGTCCGTCTGTCGTCCGTCGTCTGTCGTCCGTCGTCCGTCCGTCGTCCGTCCATCGTCCGTCCGTCGTCCGCCATCCGCCCGCCGTCCGCCCGCCGTCCGTCCGTCCGTCGTCTGTCTGTCCGTCGTCCGTCCGTCCGTCGTCCGTCTGTCCGTCGTCCGTCCGTCGTCCGTCCATCTATCTTTCTATCTTCTATCTTCTATCTATCTATCTTCTATCTATCTATCTATCTAATGTATGTATGTATGACTGAAAACTCACCTTCAAGAGACATGTGGTCCCTGGCAGTAGGACACTCAGTCTCCCCTCCCCCGGCCATTTTTTTAAGATGATGCAGGTGCAGGCGGGAGGGAGCAAATGCCGAAGCCTCTCCCCTCGCCATGCCAGGCTCCAGAGCAGAATGGGGGCAGCAAGTCCTTTTCCTGCCCTACTCAGGTCAGTCTTGTGTAATGAGACCCTTATCTTACTGCAAGGGTCTCCAATGAGTAGCTTGAGAGCTACTGGTAGCTCGCTGGCTATCGAAGAGGAGCTTGTGTGTCCCCTGGAACAGAGGCGTCAAACTCATTTGTTACAAAGGCTGGATCGGACATAAATGTCACGCTGTCAGGCCCAGCCATGTGTGCCATGAAACGTAATGTCAGGTACCAGAGATAGACAGCAGCCGGTAAGCTCCGAATTGGTGTATCCTCACTGCAAGGCCCCCTGGGCTGGGAGGGGGGTGCAGAGGAAAACTCACACAGGTGGACTGGAGAGGCAGCAGTACAGTGCTGGGCAGATGCTCCCACAATGCTTGACGGCTACAGATGAGGTTATTCTGCTGTGCTGAAGCCACAATTGGAGTGGCTCCGCCCACTCCCCCCTGTCATGACCCCTAGTGGATTGCCACCTTCCTCTGCCACCACTCTGGTCTTAGGGTCCCTTGGGAAGGCCCAGAGTACCCTCCCAAGCCCAACGAAAATGCCCCTTTTAAGCCAAGAAATATAGACGTGATGACTAGGCAGAAAACATTAAACAAA
>NW_015175012.1:7337-15856 GCF_001447785.1 Gekko japonicus | reverse complement strand
CGAAGCCTCTCCCCTTGCCATGCCAGGCTCCAGAGCAGAATGGGGGCAGCAAGTCCTTTTCCAACCCTACTCAGGTCAGTCTTGTGTAATGAGACCCTTATCTTACTGCAAGGGTCTCCAATGAATAGCTTGAGAGCTACTGGTAGCTCACTCGCTATCGAAGAGGAGCTTGTGTGTCCCCTGGAACAGAGGCGTCAAACTCATTTGCTACAAAGGCTGGATCAGACATAAACGTCACGTCGTCAGGCCCAGCCATGTGTGCCATGAAACGTAATGTCAGGTACCAGAGATAGACAGCAGCCGGTAAGCTCCGAATTGGTGTATCCTCACTGCAAGGCCCCCTGGGCTGGGAGGGGGGTGCAGAGGAAAACTCACACAGGTGGACTGGAGAGGCAGCAGTACAGTGCTGGGCAGATGCTCCCACAATGCTTGACGGCTACAGATGAGGTTATTGTGCTGTGCTGAAGCCACAATTGGAGTGGCTCCGCCCACTCCCCCCTGTCATGACCCCTAGTGGATTGCCACCTTCCTCTGCCACCACTCTGGTCTTAGGGTCCCTTGGGAAGGCCCAGAGTACCCTCCCAAGCCCAACCAAAATGCCCCTTTTAAGCCAAGAAATATAGGCGTGATGACTAGGCAGAAAACATTAAACAAATGGTTTATTAATACAGCAATGGGGCAAGGAAAACAAGACAAGGTGCTTTAAAATATATATCAGTGTCTAAAGGTAAAATAAAACAAATCTAATGTGACTACCTATTTCTCTTAACTGGTTCACGGCCCACAGCCTTTTATACCAGGCTTGTGCCTGTACTCACTCTGTCCCAAGTGAGGGGTCTTTTTCTCAGACTAGACTGTCCCCTCAGTTTAACTCTGTGAGAGGGAAGAATGCAGTTCCATAGTACACAAAGCTTAAGTGACAATCTCCTCACACAATCCCTGGACACCAATTGGTTACAACCATCGCTAAGCATTGTGGGGATTGTAGGCTGTCTGCTTTTTACTCCCACACAGGTCTCCTAGGGCCTAGGCCTTGTCTCCCAGTCCTACACACACACCCTAGCATTCTCTCCGTTGCATCAGTTGCTCATGGGCCACATAAGAGCCTTGGAAGGGGCAGTTCTGTCCCCCAGGCCTTATGTTTGATACTCCTGCCCTAGAAGATAAATTGAAAGATCTGTTTTAGGCTTTTTAATTTTTGATAATTTTTCATAATATTTTTTTCTGGGTTGCTTGTCCGCTAGCTTCAGTTTTGGTGCTCTTCCTAGAACATGTTCTGTTCCTTGTCCAGAACAAAACCTGGTTACGTGCTAGGGGAGAGTAGCTCATGATATTTTTCATTACTCAGAAGTAGGTCTTATTAAACAAAATGTCGGTGGCCCCTGCTCTAATTTATAGGGATGCTTGAACACCTGCTGGTTTGATTCTTTGGCTGTTTGCCAGTTGTGAACAGAGAGCAATTTTTTCAACAGACAGTTTGTCCATTTGTTGATCCGTGGCTGCTCATCAGTTTACATAAGCTTGTTCCTTTCTAACAGTGCAGAATAACATGTTCAGCTTTTTGTACATGTGCACTCTCCTATAGCCCAACTGAGTTCTACTCTTGCTGCATAACTGCTCTACTTAGCAGGATATTAATACACATCTCCATGTTCACTGGAAGGCAAACAGCCTTTTAGACAACTTTTTAGTTGGGGCTTTTAGACAACTTCTCAGAAACTCACAGTAATTAATCACAATGTGGTGTTTTTGTTTTTTTCCTTCCAAAGGATCTTGAGCAGGGGAAGTTAACTGTTGACTGAGGTTTATACATTTTTGGTAAATGAACTTTGGCACTTTTTAAACTTTCATTTCAGGCTTTGCCAAGCACAATGTGTATAAATATTTTAGAAGGCCATATTTTTCAATAAATGCAGTAGCAAATAATCCACCAAAATTCTGTCAGATTCACTGATAGATGTAGAGCAATTTATATTGAAATATGACATGATTGTAATGTGGCTTGTCCTGTATTTTATACTGACAACTTCATCATTTCTAGCTTACTGAAAATCTGGCTTTCTATATTAGCATATGTGACACGAATGAATTTGCATAAATATTTGATTTAGAAAATGCCTTGCAGGAATAAAAGTAACGGGTAAAACATGGGGAAAGAACAGAGTTCTCAGTCACCTTTTTTCAAAGATTAACCTTTTGGAAAATTAACTCGTTCTTCTGCACGGTATTTGAAAAACTAAACTGAGAAGCACAGAGTTCCCCTTCTCTTGCAAGGGCATTGTATATTTGGCTTGCTTGCCTACTGGCTCTTTTGCGATTGGTCCCCCATTTCCAAAGTTCTCTGCCTTATTAAATGTATATATGTGTGAAGGTGATGGACAAGCAGGATGTCCCTCTAGAAGAGGCTTCTGTGTCTAATGACATTTTCTTCCAGAAGCTCTTCTTCAAGGAATAGGTATCACTCATTGAGAATGACACTAAAATTGTGTATTGTATTATTATTATTTTTACTTGCGCCGGCAGCAATGTAGATGCATTTTTGAATTCCATTGCAGCATTCTCTCTTGGCTCTTTCTCTGAATTTGAGTGGCCCTCTACTTTGAATACTACCAGTGCCCTTGTAAATTTCATTGAGAATATGCAATGCCAAACTGACTCATGGCAGGACAAGGGTTGCTGGTGAAGTAAAACTGACAAAGAAATTCTGAAGTGAGTTTTGAGCTTTCCCCCTGAGCCAAAACAGAGGAGCACTGGGAGAAGGAAGACCTGGATGTTTGCCTGCCAGCTTGTGCAAGCAAAGTGTTTCCTTCTGGCATCTGCAGAGCCTACAGACTGGCTGGCATCTACCTACCTAATATGCAGGAGGGAGAACCTCTGTCTCCCCCACACACACCCCGCCTTGTTTTCAGTGGATACACAGAAAGTTTCTACCCTGCTTAGCATATGCATAGCCCCAGTTAATAGAACAAGGGGCAGTTAAAGAAGGGCCATGCTTCTACAGAATCAGTAAGCCATCTGAAAGCTTGTGAGACAGTGCAATAATTAGCAGAAAGTAGAAACACTGTGCACAGAAATGGCAATTTAGACCATTCTTATATGGAGGAACATGGTCTAATGGTCATGGTTGGATGCTGGCTCTGACACTTACATAATCTTCCGGGTCTCTGTCTTCCTGTGCTGCCTTTCTCCCACTGCCTGGGGAAATGAAAGAAGAAAATGAGATGTCAGAATAACTTTCAGCTTGAAAAGCTTCTACCTGCTCCCGAATGCCAGAAATAATTCCGTTCAGATTAAGCGCATTTACTCTGTTTCTGAAAGAGGAACTGTTTGGATCAGGTTGTAAATTAACACATCTATAGTTAGTGGATGGGGTGAGCCAACTTTTCTGCAAGGATGGAGAGATCTCCAGATTTTTTGCTTTTAACAGAGTACTAGTAAAAGGTAACGGTTTCCCTTGCTCAAAAGCCAGTCGAGTCCTACTCTAGGGTTGCGGTGCTCATCTCCATTTCAAAGCCGAAGAGCCAGCGCTGTCCGAAGACGTTTCCGTGGTCATGTGGCCGGCATGACTAAACAGCGAGCTCACTCCATCATGCAGCACACTCGGGTCTCGAACGGCTGAACTACCGACCTAACAGAGTACTACTTAGGAGAAAATTCAGGAAGAAACTGGGGGCTTGCAGTGTGTAAAATGCCATTCATAGCTGCAGTTTTGTTTCCTCTGTATTTCACCGCAGTGACCTGAGCCTGCTTGATGGTGCTCCAGAAGATCGGGAGAGTCACAGACCGATTTCACACAAGAGCTGCTCTTAGGAGAAAATTCAGGAAGAAATTGGGGGGTTGCAGTATGTAAAATGCCATTCATAGCTGCAAATGTACCTGCATTTTTGTTTCCTCTGTATTTCACCGCAGTGAGTTCGTGATCCTGTGCGAAATCAGCCAACATTACCTCTGCAGCACAATGCTGGGAAATAGGAAGGTATTTCTGCACAACCTGAACGAGTGAGCAGCTCTCCTAACACACCAGCCTTGAGAGCGAAAAAGCACTGGAAAGTGCTCCCCGAGTAATGTGCAGCCTTTGTCGTTTCTCGCCCCTGGAGCACTGAGGTGTCTGTGGGTGTGTGGGTGTGTGGGTACAACTTTGAATGCTGGGAACAGGGCCGGCTCACCCACTAGGCAAACTAGGCATTCGCCTAGAGCACCGGGCCCTGGATGGGGCGCCAAGCTGTGCCTCCCCCCCTCCTCCTCCCCTTTGGTGGTGGCAGCAGCAAAAGGGTGGCTGGCTCCAGAGGTCTCCAGGTCTCCAGGCTCCACCGGGAGGTTGGCATCTGCACCATAAGGTAGCCTCGCCTAGGGCGCAGAAACACCTCGAGCCGGCCCTGGCTGGGAAATAGGAAGGTATTTCTGCACAACCTGAACAAGTGAGCAGCTCTCCTAACCCACCAGCCTTGAAAGCAAAAAGGCACTGGAAAACCGAGAAGTGCTCCCCGAGTAATGTGCAGCCTTTGTTGTTTCTCGCCCCTGAAGCACTGAGGTGTCTGTGGAGTGTGTGGGTACAACTTTGCAGCCCACGATCAAGGCTGTGCAGTGAATGGTCTGGTTTCTTGTCAGCTCTGTGAGAGCAGCACAAGCATCCCCGTTTCATAAATGACATTCACCACATGGGGTAGAGGGAAAGTGGGGTTGCCTAGCCTCTGGGTGGCAGCCGGAGGTCTCCTGGGATTCCAACTGATCTCCAGGTGACAGAAATCGGGTCCAACTGATCTCCAGGTGACAGAAATCGGCTTCGGAGGGTGGACTCCACGGCATTATGCCCTCCCCTCCCCCAGCCCCGCTCTCCTCTGGCTCCACCCTCCCCAAATCTTGAGCTGGCCTTCAAATGATGTTTGCTCTTTGGGGGGCAGAGAGTTCTTTTCGAAGGAAAGGAAGTGTTCCTGTGGACAAAGGAATCCTGACTCGGGTGAGAATGTGAGCCCTCTTTGAGAAAATAGATGCTCCTCAGACAACAGGGCATGTACTTGAGATCTGCCAAATAGATATTTGAACAGTGAAACAATCTGTGCCGTCTTTTGCAGATAACATTGGCGTATTATTTAATCAGGAAGGGTGACTATAACCGCTAATGATCTTTTCCATGTAATTACCACTGTAATTTGTTTCAGGCTCCTCAAACATGTAGGTCATCATTGTGTTTGCTGAAATGATGTGCCGAAATTATAGCTGCTCAATTCCTGAAGTGATTCTGGTCTAATAAATGTGCTGCTTCAACAGATCCATCAGCTGGTTTTAGGGAAGGAGGGAAGCCCCTCGTCATGATCACACCATTCAAGAGACCCTCGGGTGCGGCCGAGCAAGAAGAGAGGACCCTGTCTCCTTTTTGGACTTTGTTTTACAGAAGCTGGATCAATGGAGAAGAGATCATCTGAGGTGGATGCAAGCAGGGAAGGGTCTTCATTATCCTGGGTGGCAGAAATCTCGCATTCGGACTGATGAAAGGAAGTCAGTTATACCCATTGACCTAAGGAATAATGTATTCAAGATGGTTGTCATCAACTTCAACAGCCTCAAAAAAAACCCATTCATTGGAGATGGCTATTAGTTTTGATATCTAAATGGAACTTCATGGACAGTGACATTATACCTCTATGTGCCAGATTTGGGATTGAACAACAGGGAAGAATCAGGGAACAGGGGGAAATGAGAGCCAGTTTGGTGTAGCGGTTAAGAGAGTGGACTCTAATCTGGGAGAACTGGGCTTGATTCCCCACTCCTCCACATGCACCTGCTGGTGTGCCCTTGGGTCAGTTACAAGTTCTTTCAGAGCTGTTCTCTCACAAGCAGTCCTCGAAAGAGCTCTCTCAGCCTCACGCATCTCACAGGGTGTCTGTTGTGGGGAGGGGGAGAGGAAAGAGATTGTAAGCCACTCAGAGACTCCTTCAGGTAGTGAAGGGCGGGGTATAAATCCAATCTCCTCCTCCTCCTTGTGAATAGTCATCAACAGGAAACAGATCATCACGGAAGAATACTGATTATGTTCTTACCTCAAAACAGCCATTTTTAATGGGTGTTTTTAATTTGTGAACTGAATGGTTGATTGTGCCAGTTGTTCAGTTAATACTTGCTGGTGCTGAGCCTCTTCAATGTCACTTTCCCCCCATAATCAGTTCATGCTCTACCGTATTTTTCATTTACTTTCCGTAGTGAAGATTAGAAGCCTGGGTTTGGATGCCTTGAATGTAAGGTGCAACATCTCATAAGTTTCCTATTCATTCAACATTGCGAAATCCTCTTCCTTAGGGGACCTTTCGATCACAGACCCAGAGCACCTTCCCATCTTGTGCAATCCAACTTGATTAGCTTTGATGAAAGCTAATCGATGAAATCAGTGTTTTTAAAAGATCGATGCACCTCCACCAGCTCCGTACGTGAATAGTTTGCTTCCCTGGGTTTTGATGGACAAAAATATTTTCTCATGACATAAAATGCCTGTTGTGCTATCGATTCCCATTTCACAGTCCCATTTGTGGGTTCAGTGGATGCATTAAATTGGAATGAGGCTCTTAGAAAACCATTTTTAATAATCCCAGAACATAAAGAACGAGTCTATTACTTCATGTTAACTGCTGGGGATTATTTGTGGTAAAATACGATTATCCCATAGCTTGTTAATGTTTGTATTTGCATGTAGATATTGGCACATCATTGTATGCCTAAATTACAAATAGTTTTGTTTTACTACTATTGCATGTAAAGTAAAGGTAAAGGCTTCCCTTGCTCGAAAGCCAGTCGAGGCCGACTCTAGGGTTGCGGTGCTCATCTCCGTTTCAAAGCTGAAGAGCCAGCGCTGTCCGAAGATGTTTCCGACCGTGGTCATGTAGCCGGCATGACTAAACACCAAGCCGCACGGAACGCTGTTACCTTCCCACCGTAGTGGTACCTATTTATCTACTTGCAATGTCTTGCTTTCGAACTGCTAGGTTGGCAGGAGTTGGAACGAGAGACGGGAGCCCACTCCGTCTTGCGGCACACTTGGGTCTCGAACTGCTGAACTACCGACCTTCCACAGCCTGCAGTTCAGCGTCTCAACCACTTGAGCCACCACAGCTCCTTATTATTGCATGTACAATGCTGGAAACTAAAGGGCTGCAGACCTGCAGGTTGTTAAGTGTGTTTTTCGGCTGCACTAGAAAAGGAGCCACTCCACTGACAACAGTGTGGTCTTAAGCAGAGTTGCAACCTTCTACACTCATTTCCTTCAGTGGCTTTAGAAGGGCTGTAACTCTGCCTAGGATTGCACTGTGAGGGTCTTGGCCCTGCTCTAACAGCCCTGGTTCTGGTAGGGTTGCCACCCTCCAGGTAGTGTCTGGAGATCTTCTTGGGTTACAACTGATCTCCAGGAAACAGACGTCTGGAGAAAAGGGCTGCTTTGGACGGTGGACTCTCTGGCACCATGTTGCACTGGAGCCACTCTCCTCCCCAAATCCTGCTCTCCACAGGCTCCATATCCCAAATCTCCAGGTAATAGTGGGAGAACTCCAAGCCTCACCTGGAGGTGAGCAACCCTAAGAGAAGGGGGGGAAATAACTTTGCATTTGTTCAGCATGTGAAAAGTCAGCTCCTTTTTGACCACCACCCCTCATTAATGACAAGCCACGACACACGGTCCTGGTTCGACTCAGATGGGGTTGCCGGACTCCAGGCGGGACCTGGAGAACTCCCAGAATTACAGCCAATCACCAGGCGACGAAGACCAATCCCCCTGGCGGAAACGGCAGCTTTGGAGGGTGGCGTCTGTGGGGAAATATCCCCACCGGGGTTCCTCCTCTCCCCAAATTCTTCCTCTGCCCCCAAATCTCTAGGGATTTCCCAAGCCAGACCTGGACACCCTCGGCTCAGACCTACGGTTTATGTTCATGGGCACGAGAAGGGTGGTCTTGGGGGCCTCTGATGCTGCTCTAAACCAGGGCATCTCTCTCATCCGCTTTGCCTCCAGGCATTGCAGTGCATTGTGTAGCACAGGTGGACAGGGCAAAGGACACAGGGCTGCTGTTGTGGGGGACACCAAGACGTTCCTGCTGCACTTACAGAAGGGGGACAGATGGGAACACTTAAAGAAAAAATAAACCTCTTTCTTGATTAACTCCTTTGAGAAACAGGTTTTCCACAGTAGTGAAACATTAAAACATAAGAATAAGAACATAAGAACATAAGAGACGCCAATGTTGGATCAGGCCAAAGGCCCATCTAGTCCAACACTCTGTGTCACACAGTGGCCAGAAATACCAGGTGCCATCAGGAGGTTCACCAGTGGGGCCAGGACATTAGACGCTCTCCCACTGTTGACCCCCCCAAGCACCAAGAAGACAGAGCATCCCTTGCCCCAGAGATAAGAACATAAGAGAAGCCCATGTCAGATCAGGCCAATGGCCCATCCAGTCCAACACTCTGTCACACAGTGGCCAGAAATACCAGTACCATCAGGAGGTCCACCAGTGGGGCCAGGACACTAGGAGCCCTCCCAC
>NW_015175012.1:0-6861 GCF_001447785.1 Gekko japonicus | reverse complement strand
GTCCAAAGATGTTTCTGTGGTCATGTGGCCGGCATGACTAAACACCAAGGTGCACGGAACGCTGTTACCTTCCCACCGAAGTGGTACCTATTTATCTACTTGCAATTTCTTGCTTTTGAACTTCTAGGTTGGCAGAAGCTGGAACTACAGACAGGAGCTCACTCCATCATGCGGCAACTTGGGTCTCGAACGTCTGTTCATTGCATCTATGACACTGTCTAACCATCTCATCCTTTGCCGTCCCCGTCTTCTTTGACCTTCAGTCTTTCCCAGCATCAGGGTCTTCTCCAGTGAGTGTTCCCTTCTCATTTGGTGGCCAAAGTATTTGAGCTTCAGCTTCATTATCTGGCCTTTCAGGGAACAGTCAGGGCTGCATCAGTATTTGGGGCATAGACTTGGATTACTGTGATGTTGAATGGTTTGCCTTGGAATCGGCCCGAAATCATTCTGTCATTTTTGAGATTGTATCCCAGTGCTGACTTTTGCACTCTCTTGTTGACTACAAAGGCCACACCATTTTTTCTACGAGATTCCAGGCCACAGTAGTAGATATAATGGTCTTCTGAGTTAAATTTGCCCATTCCTGTCCACTTTAGTTCACTGATTCCTAAAATATTGATGTTCAGTCTTGCCATCTCATTTTTGACCACATCAAGCTTACCCAGTACTTTACACAAATGCTATCACTTTTCCCTCCCAGAATTTGCTAAGTGTTTTAACGGAAGCTGTGCAATGCTCTCTTACAAAAACACACACACACACACACACACCGGCAATTCCTGTGGAGCCCTTTGGTTATGAATGAAAGGTTTTTAAAGGCAGGGGTCCCACTGGTGGAAGCAGACCTCCCTCCCTCCCTTTAAATGCCATAGGATTTTGAAGAGGGTCGTAGCAGCATCTAGAGCAGAAATGGGACAATGACCGTTCCGCTCATGTTAGGCCTGGAGCTGATGTGCAGAGAAAACAATTTCTTGGGGGTCAAAAGAAAAGAAAAGAAACCTTCAGGTTTTCCTTGAACTGCAAACGGAGAAACGTCACCACTACAGAAAAACACAGATAAGACCAGGTCGGCTGAGTTTGCAGAGCATCTGAGCTGATTGATTGATATGTGGGGGGCGGGGGGAAGGGTTTCAGAGAGTCTGATAGCTGTCATGTCACACAAACAGTCCCCAGGCTTGCCAGGCAGGGAATCCTCACTATCAGCCTTTCCCATCAACTGCTGCAAAGCTGGATGCTGACAAGCTCTCCTACACAGAGCTCAGTGCCACCCACTGTTCTTGTTTTCAGGGAGCTAGAACAAAGTCACTTCACAACGGCCAGTTGTCTTCTCAGCTTCCGTTCAATCGGCAGTCCGGCCATCTTCTTGTTAGTGGAAGTGCTTTGTAGACAACTCACCCTGAGTAGTATTTGGATGGGAGACGTCCATGGCATACCAGGATCATGACACAAGGACAGGCCATGGCAAGCCACCTCTGAACGTCTTTTGCCTTGAAAACCCCACCAAGGGTCGCCATAAGGCAGCTGCGACTTGATAGGCAGGCAGGCAGGCAGCAGGAAATGGAGGGAGGGAGGGAGGGAGGGAGGGAAGGAAGGAAGGAAGGAGGGAAGGAGGGAAGGAGGGAAGGAAGGAAGGAAGGAAGGAAGGAAGGAAGGAAGGAGGGAAGGGGGAAGGAGGGAATGAAGGAGGGAAGGAAGGATTTTAACGGAAGCTGTGCAATGCTCTCTTTACAAAAACACACACACACACACACACACCGGCAATTCCTGTTGAGCCCTTTGGTTATGAATGGAAGGTTTTTAAAGGCAGGGGTCCCACTGGTGGAAGCAGACCTCCCTCCCTCCCTTTAAATGCCATAGGATTTTGAAGAGGGTCGTAGCAGCATCTAGAGCAGAAATGGGACAATGACTGTTCCGCTCATATTAGGCCTGGAGCTGATGTGCAGAGAAAACAATTTCTTGGGGGTCAAAAGAAAAGAAAAGAAACCTTCAGGTTTTCCTTGAACTGCAAACGGAGAAACGTCACCACTACAGAAAAACACAGATAAGACCAGGTCGGCTGAGTTTGCAGAGCATCTGAGCTGATTGATATGTGGGGGGCGGGGGAAAGGGTTTCAGAGAGTCTGATGGCTGTCATGTCACACAAACAGTCCCCAGGCTTGCCAGGCAGGGAATCCTCACTATCAGCCTTTCCCATCAACTGCTGCAAAGCTGGATGCTGACAAGCTCTCCTACACAGAGCTCAGTGCCACCCACTGTTCTTGTTTTCAGGGAGCTAGAACAAAGTCACTTCACAACGGCCAGTTGTCTTCTAAGCTTCCGTTCAATCCGCAGTCCGGTCATCTTCCTGTTAGCGGAAGTGCTTTGTAAACAACTCACCCTATTAACACGATTATGGTTCTCTGTGTGGTGCAGTGGAAGATTGGAGGGTCACATACCCACCCTGGGTCCGTATGTTCTCACATGCATGTCACATGATTTTCTGCACATCACAGCATGTTTCTCTTTGTGCCACCACCCCGAGTGATAAAACCCAGTCTATCAGTTTGGTGTAGTGGTTAAGTGTGCGGACTCTAATCTGGGAGAACCAGGTTTGATTCCCCACTCCTCCACTTGCACCTGCTGATGTGACCTTGGGTCAGTCACAAGCTCTGGCACAGCTGTCCTTGAAAAAGAGCAGTTTGTGTCAGAGTTCTCTCAGCCCCACCCACCTCACAGGGTGTCTGTTGTGGGGAGGGGAAGGGAATGGAGTTTGTAAGTCGCTCTGAGACTCCAAGTGAAGGGCGGGGTATAAATCCAATCTCTTCTTCTTCTTCGTCCTATCACGTAACCAGTGCCCTGGAACCCTGGTCAGGCTGCCCCTGTACAAAGGACAGAGCTCACAGTTCCTTAGCGCCCTTCCCCCATGCATGCATGTTCTTAGCATGTAGGAACGGCCCAGGCATGCAGGTGGAATTTGAATCACAGTCTGTTCTCTTGAACAGGAATGAAACTTTATTGCTAGAGATTAAGCTGGAGCACAGACATGGGAAAACAGTTGCCACGCCTAGTGAGTATAGATCTAACGAAAAGAGAGATAAAACCTAGGTTTGGTGAAGTTGCAACACAAGACCGTTACGTTTGGTGGAGCAGGCACTTCCCCAGATTCTCTACTGCCCATTTGCAGAGGAGCTTGGGTCCTAGCAGATGGTCACAGCACCTGGGCAAAGTATTTGAACAAAGAACAAAGGAAGATTCCACCTTTTAAAACCTTTCTGCCTCCTTGGATGGTAGCCTTTGGGCTCCTGTCCCCAAACTCTTCCCCAGTCAGGTCCCCAAAGAGTCGTTAACACATGGAATTCACTGTCACAAGAAGTGGCAGCAGTTTAGTGCTTAAGTGTTTAAGTGGTTAAGTGCACGGACTCTAATCTGGGAGAACTCCACTTGCACATGCCTGGATGGCCTTGGGCAAGCCGTAGCTCTGATAAGAGCTGTTCTTGAAAAAGAGCAGTTTCTGTCAAGAGCTCTCTCAGCCCCACCTGCCTCACAGGGTGTCTGTTGAGGGGCGGGGAAGGGAAAGGAGTTTGTCATCCGCTCTGAGACACCTTTGGGTATTGAAGGGTGGGGTATAAATCCAATCTCTTCTTCTTCTTCTACAAGCATATAGCTTTAAGAGGGGACATATGGAGCAGAGGTCCGTGAGGGGCTATTAGCTGCGGTGGCTCAAGTGGTTAAGATGCTGAACTGCAGGCTGTGGAAGGTCAGTAGTTCAGCAGTTCGAGACCCGAGTGTGCCGCATGATGGAGTGAGCTCCCGTCTCTAGCTCCAGCTCCTGCCAACCTAGCAGTTCGAAAGCAAGAAATTGCAAGTAGATAAATAGGTACCACTTCGGTGGGAAGGGAACAGCGTTCCGTGCGCCTTGGTGTTTAGTCATGCCGGCCACATGACCACGAAAACATCTTTGGACAGCGCTGGCTCTTCGGCTTTGAAACGGAGATGAGCACCGCAACCCTAGAGTCGGATTCGACTGGCTTTCGAGCAAGGGAACCTTTACCTTTTAAGGTACAGATGGAATGTCGCGGTGGCTTAGAGGTTAAGACATTACCAGACTGGAATGGGAAGAAGTCCCATGAGAAATTATCCCCCTGCTGATGCGGTAACATTTTAATTTGGCCTGTAATTGGAGCCTGTGGCTCATTCTGAGTTCTTCTGCTCTAGAGGAGCCAACTTTAGGGGCTCCCTGCTTGCTGAATGCCCAGACTGAACACCCAGACATCATGGAAACCAGACAAAAGGCTGTGAGACGGGAGTACACGCTTTGAGGGAGCCAGGGTTTTATTCACAGGGCGGCATCCACCAACACGGAGAGGAACAGGTGTACAAAAAACAAAAGCCCAAATGAGTAAAGTTGAATCATGTGTCTTTGGTTTTGAGTTCCTATCCTATAATTCTTTCCTCTCTTCTAGAAGGAAGTAGGAAGCGATTTCACCTTTCGCCAGGAAATAGTTTGTCTGTATATACAAGATGGTGGCTGCAACCCTGAAAACCCATTCCTGGAAGTGATCCCCATGGGGCAGAATGGAACTTGGTTCTGACTAAACCTGCTAAGAATTGCTTCCACTGTGCCTTAACCACAAAACAGGGGGATTCACAGTTTGGAAACAGCACCGAGTTGCTTTTCTCTGTTAGACATATAGAGGTGGCCGCTAGCAGTATGTGGGACATTGGAAGCAGAGAATAGTTTTCATGTCCTTTCTAGCTGCCACTTTGGGTCCATCAATTTTTTTTCCCCCAAGGCCAGGCTTCGAACAGAAGGCTTGATCTTACCCTAGCTCTCCCAACAGAGGAGAAGGATGGTGAGCAGGAGTGGAGCTTTCCATCACCTCCCCACCACATCACAGATGGTGTTTTTAAAAAGTTCTGTAAGTTCTCAGAAGCTAAGTAGGGTCTGCCCTGGGAAGTATTTGGATGGGAGACCTCCATGGCATACCAGGATCGTGACACAAAGGCAGGCCATGGCAAGCCACCTCTGAACGTCTTTTGCCTTGAAAACCCCACCAAGGGTCAGCTGCGACTTGATAGGCAGGCAGGCAGGCTGCAGGAAAGGAAGGGAGGGAGGGAACATTCTGTTTTGTGACATTTCTTGGCTTGGAATTTTGTTTCTTGATGTTTCCGAGGTCTTTGTTCCTTCGGGGGGGGGGGACATCAAGATTTTTCTTACTGGTTCTTTTTAATTGAAGAGAAAAGCTAGTATATGGAGGCATCCTATAAACTATGTCTGTGCCATGCATCAATCGCATCCGTCATTATTTGGAGGAGTTAATACTTGCAGTTTTTTAAGATCAATCAAAGCCTGCAAAGCTCTTTGGAGTGGGGTTGCAGCAACTGTGTGTGGCATCTAGCTGCAAGCCAGAGGAACTCTCCCATTCCTGACATCGGAAGCACCCCATCAAGACTATTTATAGTCTGATTCTCCCAACTTTGCAGCAGCTACCCTATTTTGACACCAAGATAAATGTGGCTGTCAAAAGTATCCCTTAACTTACCAGGAAAACAATGCCTCGGTCTCAAAAAGTATAAAGTTAAATCTTAATAATCAAGATCAGCCAGGGCTTTATCTCCGTGTTGAAAGAGAAGTTGTTTTCTTCCGTGTTGAACACATTAAGCGACTCTGTAAATGGCTCCTTCCATAAAGTACTCCCACCAGTGTTCCCTCTAAGCTGAGTTAGTGTGAGCTAGCTCACAGTTTTTGAGCCTCCGGCTCACCCGTTTTTGTCTCAGCTCAGGAAGGAGAGCTCCAGAGCAAACTAATTTATGCAGCAGCCAAATCGCTGGCTCACAACTTTAACGCCAGTCGCTCACAAAGTAGAATTTTTGCTCACAAGACTCCACAGCTTAGAGGGAGCATTGACTCCGACCCCTCTTAGGGAATGGATTCAACACACTTCTAATGGGCGTCTGCTCACTGTGTACCAAGAGAATGGCACATTTCTCTTGTTTAAATGGTTGTTTTTTTCCTTGATGGCTGACCTCAAATAACCTTGAGCCATAGAAGTGACTTGACCAGTTCTAATTGGTCCTGAAGATGAAAGTGGCCTTTGAAGGATTTACGGCCTGACAAAAATAAATCTCAGGTGCCTTGGAATTGTCTCCAGCAGGGACAGTTCAATGTCAAGCCAACATTACTTACTGCTGATATCTAAAGGCCATTGCAATCTTCACATAAAACATATAGAAATGTCTAAAAAGATACAAATACTATACAGAATTTACCAGAACCAAAACTGAGCAAACCATGAGGCAATGTATATAACCTTTAGATAGTGATGGGTAATTAAGTAACTAGGCAAAGTCTAAAGGGGAGAGTTGGTACAGAATCAGAATTGACATTTGAATTTACCGTGAAAGAGCAATTCATATACACAAGTGAAGCCCCTCAATGAATCTCCTCAACAGTTTTGTTCAAGGTTTGGATCAAACACCAGGCCTGACAGCTTTCCACCCGCACGGTAGAGACTTCTCCTACTGGCTTTCCTTGCGTGCTACAGGGGCAGGTAGAAACAGTCTATAGACTAGTTCTGCTTCTTGTTACAAGAGTCACATGAGTAGTCTTGCCAACCTCCAGGTGGTGTAGCTTGTTAGGAAAACAACCGTGATATAATAATGAAGTCATGGTTTAAACCATTCGAGAAAGATAAGTGTATAACAAATCATTAGAATCATTTCCTTTACAAAATATGAAAGGGCGAGTTTCTCCTTTTGATACATTTTGCAACGACTAAATTTCTCAGCAATAAATCTAGATTTCTGTTTTAGGGTGCATTCGGACTAAAAGTTTTTGTTTTTTTTTTAATCATGTGAAGTTAGACAATGAATGTAATTGTG
>NW_015175011.1:41828-53936 GCF_001447785.1 Gekko japonicus | reverse complement strand
TCCCTGTTCTCCTGTGGCACTCCATTATGGACAGCACTGATCAGTGCCCTCCCTGTTCTCCTGTGGCACTCCATTATGATCAGTGCTTCCACCAGTCACCTTCTGCCATTTTACACTTGCCCCTTACAACTTCTCCCCAATGGCTCTTTCACCACAGTACTGGCAGGCAACAAATCGGGTCTCCTTCATGCATGTCTTTATAGGACAGATTTAGCTCCCAAGAAGGGCTTCCTTCCTTCTAAATATAAGACCCGAGGTGCTTTTGAAAACCCCTGCTCACTCTTGCTGCTTCTCTCAGGGCACTTGAGAAATTTCACTCCAAGACTAAACAAAGCAACCCCATAGACCTTATTTACAAGCTGTTTTAAGACTTACTCATCTGAAGCACTAAAAAAAACCCTCATGTTTTCTGCCAAGACATTTAAGCCTTCTTACTGAATCCCTTCAGTTACAGCAGTAGCAACATATATTCCCCCTTCCTTGCCATGAAGAGAGAGCTGTTTTTTTCAGACACTGCTTCATGCTGATCTCTGCTGAGCTGATCTTCCATTCATTGAATTTTTTTCTTTAAAAAAACCTGTTTTTCTAAGGCAGCCAAGCAAATCCCTTCTCACACTGACATTCCTTTCTGAATTAGATTCCGTCTTAATGCTTTATCTCATGATAACATGGAAAATAGAAAACATAGCAGAATACATATATAAGCACCAGCGCCCTTTGCTGCCACTGCCACCAATGTCTTCCCTTCATCCTATTGCTCTTTCACTTGCTCTCTTATCATGGGAATGATGCAAAGCAGTCTGCATACCATCCTCCCTGTCTCCCCACTCTCAGACTGTGGGTCTAATTAGAAGAAGATGAAGCATTGCTTTTTATACCCCGCTTTTCTCTACCCTAAGCAGTCTCAAAGTGGCTTACAATCACATTCCCTTCCCCTCCCCACAACAGGGACTTTGTGAGGTAGGTGAGGCTGAGAGTTCTGAGAGAACTGTGACTGGCCCAAGGTCATCCAGTTGGCTTCAAGTGGAGGAGTGGGGAATCAAACCCAGCTCTCCAGATTAGAGTCCACCACTCTTAACCACTACACCATGATGGTTATCAGATGACCATGCTAAAGCCATGGTTCCTGAAACTACGTGTAGAACATATAACATCTACTTAGGTCCTCAGGGACTACAGGAGGTGGAAATCCTGCATGCCAGGAACTTCTCACTCCTTTTAAGGATGGTTGTTAAGGAGTCTTGCTATGGGCAAGGCCAGAGGAGATCCTATAGCAATAAAAACACAGACAATCAAACAGAGATCATGCATGAGACGTTGAGTACAGCATAAGGGAAAAGCCCCCCCCCCCAAGTAATAAAAAGCCAAGGATGAAGTAGGCACATTTAAGTCATTTGACCATTCTCAGTGGAGGGCGGTAAGCAGTGGGGTACCGCAGGGATCAGTACTTGGTCCACTGCTTTTTAACTTGTTCATTAATGATTTGGAGTTGGGAGTAAGCAGTGAAGTGGCTAAATTTGCGGATGATACAAAGTTGTTCAGGGTGGTGAAAACCAGTGAGGATTGTGAGGCACTCCAAAGGGATCTGTCAAAGTTGGGCGAGTGGGCGTCAACATGGCAAATGGGGTTCAATGTGGCCAAGTGCAAGGTGATGCACATTGGAGCCAAAAATCCTAAATATAAATACACGTTGATGGGGTCTGAACTGGCAGAGACTGATCAAGAGAGAGATCTTGGAGTTGTAGTAGATAACTCACTGAAAATGTCGAGTCAGTGTGTGACTGCAATAAAGAAGGCCAATGCTATGCTGGGGACTATTAGGAAGGGTATTAAAAACAGATCAGCCAATATCATAATGCCCCTATATAAATCAATGGTGCGACCTCATTTGGAATACTGTGTGCAGTTCTAGTCACCACACCTTAAAAAGGATATTATAACTTTGGAAAAAGTGCAGAAAAGGGCAACTCGAATGATAAAAGGGTTGGAACACTTTCCCTATGAGGAAAGGTTAAAGCGCTTAGGGCTCTTTAGCTTGGAGAAACGACGACTGAGGGGTGACACGATTGAGGTTTATAAGATTATGCATGGGAAAGAGCAGGTAGAGAAAGAGGTACTTTTCTCCCTTTCTCACAATACAAGAACTCGTGGGCACTCCATGAAATTGCTGAGCGGTCGGGTTAGAACGGATAAAAGTACTTCTTCACCCAAAGAGTGATTAACACTTGGAATTCACTGCCACAGGAAGTGGCAGCGGCTACAAGCATGGACGGCTTCAAAAGGGAATTAGATAAGCATATGGAGCAGAGGTCCATCAGTGGCTATTAGCCACAAGGTATACATAGGGACTCTGGGGCAAGTGATGCTCTGTCTTCTTGGTGCTTGGGGGGGGGGTGTCAACAGTGGGAGGGCTTCTAATGTCCTGGCCCCACTGGTGGACCTCCTGATAGCACTGGTATTTCTGGCCACTATGTGATACAGAGTGTTGGACTGGATGGGCCTTTGGCCTGATCCAACATGGGCGTCTCTTATGTTCTTATGTTCTTATTGGCTTACGAAAGAACAACTCCCATACTGCTCGGGAGGATAAAGCACTTGACCTACAAGTCTGGTTCACAAACATTTGGGGTGGCTCCTAGATACAAAGAAAAGTTGTTAAGGCCTGCATCACTGTTCAACACACACATCACTGTTCAACCTATCACACAGGATTCCTCAGAATTTTATCTTTTCACCCCCATTCACATGACATTTCATATGAAATTTATGAATGAGATCATCTGAAGCTTGTTGTGTTGTGCTGGCAGCTGCTGCCAAAGCAAAATTTTAAAAAATCTGCACAGCCAATCAAATCTCCAACAGTCAATCAGAATCCCTGCTGGGCAAAAGCTCTACTCCACCTACTTCCCAAAAATATTTGCTGGGTGCCAGGAAAGGTGTCAGTGGGTGTCACGGTGCCCATGAGCACCACATTGGGGGCCTCTGTGCTAGAACACTGCCACAGGCTGTATCTAGTAGGATAGCCATCTAGAACTATCCAAAAATTACCCACGGGTACAGAAAAAGGTGGCTCACTGGTTATGCTCCTACCAGTGAGCTCTATTACTCCCACTGTAAACATACATTGGCTACTGATATGCTCGAAGGTCAAATTCAAGGTTTTCCTCTCTAAACCCCACACAATTGGAAGCCAGCGTATGTGAAGTACTACCTCTCCTGTTATGTACTTTTTCACCAGCCCGGATTCTACCAGCACCTCCTCCTGGTTGAGCACTCCCTTCAAGCCATCCACTGGTCCATAGCATGCACTTTTTTGATGGTGTCTCCAGCCTTATGAAATGCTGTCCCCACACGCTATCAAGCTAATTTTTAGGCAGACATTTGGCAGTTAGTTCTGTCATGGAGGGTATTATTTTGAGGGAAAGTTGTGCAGCTGCTTTTCTTGTCTCTGTGGGTGTGCATTTGTTTTTAATTGTTTGTGCCTCTAGATCAAGTTTCCTGTAACCTGCCAAGTTGCCATACTTGGCAGAAAGGGCAGCACATAAGTATTTTAATGAATAAATAAATGTTCATTTATAAACTAATGAGAAATTCTCTGGACATTGGTACTGGAGACTGCAGATTCAGACTGCAGACGGAGAAATGAACAATCAAATATTTTGCCTTTAAAAGAATTTATACATGGGGGGTGGGGGTGGCCTGACAATAACTCTTATCCCTAACATTCAGTCTTCTATCTACAGGAGTCTGCTGGTGGTGGTTTGTTTTTGTTTTTTAAAATATAAGGAACATTCAATCATGAAAGTGCCCCCTGCATCCTCAATCGGTATAGTCCAGGGACAAATTTACCATTTGATGAAGTTTTGATATTATTAATTTATAGGTATTCAAAAGAACAGTAGACAAAGGCAGATTCAGTCACGACACCAAACCATGGATTGGCAGTACATGAACGAGCTTTGTGTTTGCATATTCCCTCTTTTAAATCATGGTTTCCAATCCGAGTTTGACGTTCCAATCCATAGTTTGCCAGCTTAGCCAAATAGCAAAACCACAGTTTGCATGAAAAAGGAAGTAACTAATTGACATGCAGTGTGAGAGCAGAAGAGAGAGTGTGCTTGTCCACGAAATTACAATTAGAGGCACTATGAAATTATGACTTGAAGGGTTTTTTTAAAAAAGAAAGATACATTCTAAAATGTGTCTCACCTTGCCAAATTTAATAATTTTCATTGACAAACTGGTGCTGCAGTCACTTATATTTGTTGAAAACCTGTCCATTTAAATCTTACTTAAGCAGAGAAGAATGCTACCACATAAGCAACAATCCAATTCTATCTCACAGCACTCCTGTGGCTTAGCCCTAGTGCTAACATCAGTATAAGTGATTCTAACAACCTGAGACCTACACTACGTAGCTCTACATCTATTTCTATGGCCATGAAGAATCCAGAAGTCGTTTTCCACCAAGTTACAGGATTATCATAAGTCAGAAACAGCTTGACAGTACTTAACACACACAGAAGGAAGTGGGCTACAATTCTTCTGTGAGGTAACAGTAGACTAGAAAGCTCCTCCCACCGCCACCTTTATTCAAGACAAAAGTACTTTTTCTCTCCGTAGGTGAACACATTTAAAGTTAACACAAGATACGGAATTGGTAACAGCAGAGTCAAACTGCAACAAGAGGTACAGCACTCAAATATGGCTCACTTCTGTAGCTGGAATGCCCTCCATAACAGAGAAAAGTGGTACAACTATTCTTCTGCAGTGTATTTCTGCCAAAGTAACCTCAACAGGACATAGCAGATTTTCTAAGCAGGAACAAAAAAAATGAGAGCTTGGCATTCAATGAGGAGATTCTCTTGTAGGAGCACTCTCCCTTTCAGTTGGGGGGAGGGAGTCCATTTTCATAAGCCAGCAAGTGACAATTTTGGATCAAAGTTTCCAAGCAATTTAAGTGTACCCCTGTACATGGGTATGTTGTACATGGCGAATCCTTCATAATAAAGCTGTTTATTGAATATGTTTAGACATCAAGATCTAACAGCATTTCAGGACTAAGTGTATTGCTGAATCATGAGATCCCGGTTTTTGTTTTAAAAGCCCTAGAGAAACAGAAAGATCGCCAGGAGCATTTTGAAGCAGGGAAATTTGTATCTACTTCTCTCCACTTATTTGTGGCCAATCAAGACTTCCCACAAATTGTAGCCCTCCCCCACAGTTTTAATATCATGAAATCTATGGACCCCTGAGCAGTTTTTATTTCTAAAAAAAAAACCTGTGTGCTTCACCCATGGATTCAGATTGAGACTGTCACAGGGTTAATCCCCCCCATCCCACACTGCTACCTCAAATTGCTTCTTGGAGCTACAGTTTATTGCAGTGGGAGTAAACATATAGGCAACATGCAGATAACTTGTACATCCCAATAGGAAAAACAGTATGGCCAGGTTACCATTTGAGGTCAAAATGGGGTATGGTGCAAGAAGGATTCCTGTGGGTCTCTGAAGAAGCAGCATATAAATTTGATTCCTACAGTGCAGACCCCTACCTGAATTAGGCCTTCGATCACTCTTTACTAGTTTTAAAAAATTAGGGAGATCCACTTATGGATTTCATTGTGTCTCCTCTAATTTGGCCATCAGATGCTACTGCAATAATATGTTCTAAAGGATGATTCAGTAGATACCAGATAACAGCACATTCCTAATTTAGACATTTTTTTCCTGCAAAACAAAGTATAGGATGAAGAGAAGCATTTAATAATATAGAACAAGTCCCACTGCATTTCACACCTCCTATTCCAAGAAGCAAACCAAGCTCTGCTACGACAGACCTGACAGGATATCCATGGAAGTTTTTCAGCCAAATCCTATGCAGATTTACTCTGAAGAAGCTCAGTGGGAGTTAAACTAAAGATAGATAGGATTTCTGCCTTTCTAGCTAAAAACTCTACACAAATTGTAGAATTGTAACACAATTCTTCCTTATTGTTCCAGCCTCATTCTCCTCAAATAGTTTCACAAGTCAGGGACACCAGCTTTCAGCTTTTTCCCCTCTAGGTAGCACAAGCCTTTTCCACAGCCCACACACGCACTTGTGATGAAGGTTCCAAGGCTCTGGGGATTCTGTGGCTCTAGGGACTTAGCAAACTTGTCAGCAGATGACAAGCAAGGCATGCAGGGCTCTTCATAAATCGAAAGGCATGGTATGGCCTATTCTTTCGCAAGATGCACAGGACAGACAAGAAAATTGTCCTGAAGACATAAAATATAAAAAAGGATATAAAAGAGAAATAAGCAGAATTTGAATTCATCCCATCTAAAAGAAGTCTATCCCCCTTCAGACGTGTTCACTCTACCAGAAGTTATTTAAACTGATGATTTTTAGGAATGGGTTTTTAGAATTTTGTCTAAGTTTTAACTATAAATAATATCTCAGAATAATATGTCTTATAATGAAATCTGAACTGAAATGCAGATACAACTTCTAAAGTGAATTTATAACCCTCGTGAATTTATGAAAGGTTGCTTTTCTTAGTCAAGAAATTATTATGTGGATTTCCGGTTTGGCGCATGACGGGCTGCTCCGAGACGCCCGACCCCATTTTGCTCCTTTTGGAGTCCCCCGGACCCCGGGGGACCTCTGTCAAAAATCCTGTGGAGAGGTTTGATTGCAGGGGGCTTCATTCCAGCCCCTCCCGCATTTGGCAAATGTGGTGGGGTGTCCATTACCGCCCCGAGGCAGGAGTGTCTTATGGGGAGATCATGGACGCCATGATCTACTAGCAGCGACCATCCGGCTAATTTTTAAATACTTATTGGATTTATAAAGTATGTATCCAGCATGGCGCAAGGATGTTATCTATCCATAGGATCAAGGGAAAATTGATAAACTGCATTTATATTTTAATGCCCCTAGCAGATATTTTCAAAGATAAGAAAAACGGCTTTGAAGCGACTGGAAAGTGAGACCTGTTGTAAAGTGGTGGGGGTAAGAGAAATTTCTATTACATTTGGACTGTTACTGTTTGTTGGAAGCAATAGTTGGTGAATAGTTGAATTATAATTAAGGCAAAAACCGATGAAAAGGGGAAAAAAGGATATGGAGACTTGAAAATTTGTATATACAGGAGTGATAAAATGGAGCTGAATAGAGGGGATGAAGACTTAGATCCAGAAACAAAAATTGGAACACTTACCTTGGAACAATTTTGAAATTTTTTAGTAAAAGAAATTACTCAGGCTGTTAAAGATGCATGTAATAACTTGGTTGCAAATTACCAAAGCACAACTCAGGATACAAGTAAAAATGAAAATCAAACTCAAACTGCGCAGAGTCCAGTGGGGGAATGGGATGGCTGTTGGGAGAGAACGAGTGAATTGTTTGAAAACCAGCCAACACCCATGGGAAAAAAGACTCAAGAAATAGTCAGTGATACAAGCCCTTGTTCAAAAGAAAGAACAAGTCCTACACCAGAAGAAACAGTAACAAATGGAACTATATCAGATGTATTTGTGGAAAAAAAGACTAAGAGGAGAAAAAGGAAAAGAGGAGGAAAGGTTGGTAGAAAGAAAATCAAGGAGACTAAAAAGGATGATGAACAGGCTTTGGAATTATGGAAGAAGCGATGTTGGAATGGCACCCCAGGAGTTCAAAAATGCGAGACACATGGAGGAGAGTCAAAGGAAGAAGGAGGCTATGGAAAGAGGGAAAAGAAGGAAGAAACAAAAACTTTGTTTAAGATTAATATGTTTTTATTTTTTCTGACTGGTTATAAATGGTTTTTGTTAAAAAAATGGATTTAGTAGTGATGGGGGGGAAGAATGGGGAGACTGCAAGGTAGCAAACTGCTGATGATTTAAGTATGGATAATGGATAACTTAGTAGTTTCCTGGGAATTTAATTATATTTGTGTGGTGTTATTTGTTTGGCCCTTTTTCTATAGGAAGTTCTGTAGTATGGGTATGAATGCTGTCTTATGTGAGAATGAGAGTTTATCTTAGTAAAAAAAATTCTTATCAGTAGGTATCCGTAGTATGAATGAGAGGAGGACACAGGGTATTGTTTAGGTGGATGAAGATATAACCAAATAATAATTTTTATTTAGATACCCCTGTTAGAAGGATGTAACTGCTTATGGCTTGAGTGTGGGTAAGTAAAAATGAAGGTTTTTTCCCCCATTGCTTTTGAAATCAATGCCCTTGTCTTCTCTGCAGATAAATGAAGGCTTTTTTGATGTGACTTGTAGTATGTATACTGGTGTGATCTATATAATATGTAATTAATATTTAGAGAATGATAAAAATAATTAAATAGACTCATTAGTGGAGTTAAATATGTTTACCATCAATGCTATAATTAGTAATACCTTTATTGTAAAAAGACAGGGTATGATAGTACACAGAAAATATAGATATGAATTTTGGTGTTTTGCTTTTGACCTTAAAGGGATAGAATGAATTTAAACTTGTTATCTTTGTAATAGTCCAAATGGGGAATAAGATACTAAACGTTTTAACAAGTATGATGACTTTATTATTAGTATGAAGATTGTTTAGTAGCAACAGTAATTATACTATAAGAGTTTGACCTATTATAAAATTGTTAGCCAGTTTAACTTGTAAGGCCTTGTAATACAGGCCTTACAAGTTAATTTGATAAAGGACAACACAATATTGCATTGAATGTATATCAACTAATTAATTCAGATTTGATCATTGTGAACGTAGAATGAATATGTTAGTCAAGATTTGATTGTTGCGAAGTGCTTGAACATATATATGTATATGTCTTTTTCTGTGTTTGTCTGAAAACTAGTAAATAGATTATTTTTTTAAAAGAAAGAAAGAATTATGTGGAAAACATCTCTGTGTGTTTTGAACTGACTGCTGGAGTTCTGTGTCCATATACATAAACCACTGCTGAGTTCAAAGCGATAGTTTGAACATTCCTTGGCGTTGCCCTTCTTTGGGATTGGAATGTATACTGATCTTTTCCAATCCTGTGGCCACTGTTGCGTTTTCCAAATTTGCTGGCAAATGGAGTGCAGAACTTTAACAGCATCCTCTTCTAAGACTTTGAATAGCTCAGCTGGGATACCATCACCTCCACTAGCTTTGTTGTTAGTAATGCTTTCTAAGGCCCATTTAACTTCACATTCCAGGATGTCTGGCTCGAGGTCAGTGATTATACCGTCGTGGTTGTCAAGGACATCGAGGTCTTTCTTGTATAGTTCTTCTGTGTATTCTTGCCATCTTTTCCTAATCTCTTCTGCTTCTGTTAGATCCCTACCTATGTACTTATCAGCAAAAATGTGACTAACATAATGAAAAGCAAGCCAATTATTTTCAGTCCTTAATATTTAGGAATGGATAGATTATATATCACAGATCCAGAACTCAATCTATCAGGTTCTCCTGCACAAGTCTCACAAAAACAAGTGCAATCTAAAACACTGCTTTTAAAGTATCATGACAGTATCATTTATTTCTTGCCTATGCATAGAAGTAACTATTACAAACAACAATTGCAGGAAACATAAGCTAAAAGCTGGGCAGATGGAAATTCAGTTGCTTTCTAAAATGTGCACATTATGGTTTAACACTGGCCACACCGGTATTAGTCATATTCATTTCCATAACAATTCAGTTTATACACTGATCACTAATCTTTGTGCATTTCTTTGTTAGCATTGGGGATTCAGGTTATTAATAATAATAATTTTAAAAATCCCCCCCAGGCAGCCAAACCAAAGGTGGGGGAGCTTGTGATTAGGGTTGCCAGGTCTGGGTTGGAAAATGCTTGGAGACTTTGGGGGTGGATCTGGGAGAGGGTGGGGTTTGGGGAGGGGACGGGACTCAGCCTGGTACAATGCCATAGAGTCCACCCTTCTGAGAGCAGCCATTTTCTCCAGGGGAGCTGATCTCTGTCAGCTGGACATCAGTTGTAAAAGCAGGAGATCCCCAGGCCTCACCTGGAGGCTGGCAACCCTACTTCTGATGGGATCCTAAAGTACCAAATACATCCCCAAACTTCTTTCTCCTCAACTCCTCATAGTGAATTGTAGTGAAAGTTAACTTTTTTCAAAAATCATACAACTAAGCCTATTTTTGTATAAGAGTTGTAGGACAAGGAAGCATGTAAAATTCCTGGTCAAACCTCTTACTTTAAAGTAAATAAAGTATAGCAGTGATTTATTACCCTTATCCCACTATTCTCAAAACAACTTAGTCTGGGACTTACTGGCAATCTTCTACCCAGGCACTGACTAGGCTGAGACCTGCTTAGTCCCATGTGCCCTCTAACCATCCTCTAGGCCTAACTGGCAACAAAACGCAAGACAACATTCAGGATGCGAAATCCACATTTTTCATTGCAGACCATCTGAAAAGCCACCAGTCTGGACACAACAGGTCCACATATTGCAGCATTGCTGCAGTCAACAAATCCAACCATCGGCACAACCTTTTAGGCTGTAGCACATTTCAGAGCAACAAAGAGGCTGAAGTGAAGCATCAAAACGATATGGGAAAGCATGCCATTTATTACAATTATCCTTATTTGGCAACATCATTTTACTAGCTTGTATCCCAACTAGGTGGAGCTGCGGTGGCTCAAGGGGTTAAGACGCTGAACTGCAGGCTCCGACTGGCTTTCGAGCAAGGGAACCTTTACCTTTACCTTATCCCAACTAGAATTTTCATGGGTGCAAAGGGGGTGCAAGGGTGTTGCCAATTCCCCCTCCCTTTCAATAGTTGAAGGATTTTTGGCTGCAGTCTTGAAACTACTTGCAAGAGATCACTCCCAAATAAGTGGTTTTAACACTGTGGTCTAGTTTATATTACATCAGCGATCTTCTCTCTCTTTGCTACACAATTTTGCATGTACTGTGTAGCCTTCAAACTTAATAGAAGAAAATATATTGTATAAAAAGGAGCTAATTCCTCCAGGGAACACATATCATATTTGGCTTCCCATATATTCTCCCAGCTTTTTATTGGATAGATGTGGAGGGGTGGGAAACAAACACAAAGCAGTCATGAACTGTTCTCACACATCTGCATAACTTGTAACCCACAAAGCTATATACAGCCAAATATAGCACCTATCAGGGACTTAATAAACATCATGTTTCTAATACCTAAGACCAGTGTTCCCTCTAAGCTGAGTTAGTGTGAGCTAGCGCACAGGTTTTTAGCCTCCTGCTCACACATTTTTTTTTTAGCCCAGGAAAGATGGCTCCAGAGCAAACTAATTTATGCAGCAGACAAATTGACCGCTCACAACTTTAATGCCAGTAGCTCACAAAGTAGAATTTTTGCTCACCAGACTCCACACCTTAAAGGGAGCATTGCCTAAGACTACGAAAACTGAGGGGGAATGCTATAAGTACCTGGAAGGAACTTGACTGATAGGCTGTGTTTGGCTTCATGGGTCACAAGCAGTGTAGGCATCTTTAAAATATAGTTCTGTCATGGTTTCTCCATTGTTTTTGCAACCTGCCTTTTATTATTTAACTCCATGAAGCATTCCAAACTGGCACTGGTTGTAAAAAGCTGCACAAATAAAATATTCTCCAAGCAGCAAGGAGAATATCAACTCTTTTCAAACAAAAAAATTAAACAGAAAATATCATAGAATCATAGAATGTTAAAGTTGGAAGGGATCTTGCAGGTCATCTAGTCCAACCCCCTGCACTCTGCATGAGCATAGCCGAATGATAGCCCTACAACATACCAAAAAGATGGTCGTCCAGCCTCCGCTTGAAAACGTCCAGCAAAGGAGCATCAACCACCTCCCAAGGCAGTTTGTTCCACTGCTCAACCACTCTTACAGTTAGGAAGTTTCTCCTGATATTTAGCCAGTAACGACTCCCTTGTAATTTCCACCCACTAGATCTAGTCTTGCAATCCGGAGCAAGAGAGAATCTTCTACATGACAGCCCTTCAAATACTTGAACACTGCAGTCATGTCCCCTCTAAGCCTTCTCTTTCCCAGGCTAAACATACCCAACTCTTTCAGCCTTTCCTCATAAGACTTGGATTCCAACCCTCTCACCATCCTGGTTGTCCTCTTCTGGACACGCTTGAGCTTGCCAACATC
>NW_015175011.1:19938-41639 GCF_001447785.1 Gekko japonicus | reverse complement strand
GATTTCAGCATTAAGAGATTATCACAAATTCATATCTCTCAGAGATCCTAAGCATATTCATCTCACTGATCTCAGTGGGACTATCAAATAAACATGCATAAAATCAGGCAGTAACTGGAGTAAGAATGTAGCTGATTTAATTCCAGTGGGAAGAACAGGAAATAGGAGCAATACAGAAAATAAATTCATAGCTAAGATTTTTTTTCTATAAGAAGCCTGCACCAGCTACATCAATCACAGCTGTATATTTTAAAAATACCCCTCACCTCATAAGTGATTGTCAGATATCTCTACTTATACAGACATGCCATCATAAAACCATTATAAAAGTGTATGCTCTATTAATCAATTTGTCTGGCTATAATCTTTCATTTTTAATTTGAAAGTCAAGAATGGGGGGACGGGACTCCAGTGCTTTTGGCAACTAGTTTGACAGCCAGTTTGGTGTAGTGGTTAAAGAGTGGTGGACTCTAATTTGGAGAACCGGGTTTGATTCCCTACTCCTCCACATGAAACCCGCTGGGTGATCTCGGGTCAGTCACAGTTCTCTCAGAATTCTCTCTACCTTCCTACCTCACAGGATGTCTGTTGTGGGGAGAGGAAGGGAAGGAGACTATAAGCCTCTCTGAGACTCCTCTGGAAAGCACGATATACAAACCAACTCTTCTTCTATTAAGCAAGCTTAAAGCAGTCTGTTGACAAAATCACCTTAATAGTTTTGAGTCTGATAAAGGAACTAATTTGTCCCAATGGGCAGCTTTTCTCCATTTTAAGTACAAACTTTTCGGCACTTCACAAACACCAGCACAAATAGTCGAAGCTTGTAAGTCCTCATACATAATGCATGCAGATTCATACTGCCACCATACTTCCAGGTGCAATGCCCTGGATTTAATATACAAAAAACAAATAGGGAGTACATGCTGAACTAATTTGGGGAGGGGAAACCTTTCTACCACTCCAGTTCTAAGAGTGAATACCAATGGCCATTGGCCAAGTGACAGCCTGCCTCAGTACACAGGAAGCCACTTGGTAGCTTGACTGTCTATACTGGCCTATCATCAACTGTCAAGAAAAATCTTACTACCCTTCTGCACCTGATCAGAGATCCAGGGGAGGACCCAAAGATTCCCACTTGGCAAACAGCACAGACATCCAGCGGTCTAAGTGGGTACACACGCACTATGGTTTACCTTCCGAATTCACATTCCAAAACAATAATCTAAGGGTGTTAACAGATGTAGGAATAAAGCTTTAAAAAAATGTCTCCTATTGTTCATCCACTGCCATTATTTCCAAGTTGTTGCTAGCATTCAAGCAGTGCTTAATCTGCAGCAGGGTTTACCAACCTGTTGTGGATGCCAGGGTTTAAACCTGGGCAGCATCAAATCATAGCATGCCTTATGCTCACTAGAGTGCAGACAGAAGCATTTCTCACACATCTAGGATTTGAGCGAGGCAGGCAAGCTTCAGCCCCAGCAGTCCTTCCTTCAAAAAACGACTGGATACAGATTTCAAGAAGGACCACTAGTTTGAAAGAGAAGACACCTATCAGTGTGCAGGACCACATGTGCACCATCACCAATTCCTGGCTGCCAAGGTACATCCAGATTCTGTGCACACAGCCAGGTTCAGGAGTGGGTAGCCCACGTTAAGGGCCCCAAACCTTAAGATAGAAGTCACGGGTCAACTAGCCCAAGTGCTCACTGCCATTCCATCTCTCACCTCCATGACCGATGGTTCACCCTGAGGTTTCTGACTGATATGCCAACCTCGGACGGCCGTTTCTCATCCCTCTCCCCAACTTCCCCATCGGTCTGGCTTCCCACACAAGCAGCCAACTTCCCCTCCCGTTTACACCCCATTACCTGGGCTATCAACCTCACCTCCGAGCACACGGAACGCCTTGCCGATCCCAAAGGGGAGCCTGAGCCGATTTCCTCCTGGAACTTTCCTGACATAGAGGCGGCTGCAGCCCTTCGCTTCGACCCCAAACTGGAGAGAACAAAGATATCTCTACTTATACAGACATGCCATCATAAAACCATTATAAAAGTGTATGCTCTATTAATCAATTTGTCTGGCTATAATCTTTCATTTTTAATTTGAAAGTCAAGAATGGGGGGACGGGACTCCAGTGCTTTTGGCAACTAGTTTGACAGCCAGTTTGGTGTAGTGGTTAAAGAGTGGTGGACTCTAATTTGGAGAACCGGGTTTGATTCCCTACTCCTCCACATGAAACCCGCTGGGTGATCTCGGGTCAGTCACAGTTCTCTCAGAATTCTCTCTACCTTCCTACCTCACAGGATGTCTGTTGTGGGGAGAGGAAGGGAAGGAGACTATAAGCCTCTCTGAGACTCCTCTGGAAAGCACGATATACAAACCAACTCTTCTTCTATTAAGCAAGCTTAAAGCAGTCTGTTGACAAAATCACCTTAATAGTTTTGAGTCTGATAAAGGAACTAATTTGTCCCAATGGGCAGCTTTTCTCCATTTTAAGTACAAACTTTTCGGCACTTCACAAACACCAGCACAAATAGTCGAAGCTTATAAGTCCTCATACATAATGCATGCAGATTCATACTGCCACCATACTTCCAGGTGCAATGCCCTGGATTTAATATACAAAAAACAAATAGAGAGTACATGCTGAACTAATTTGGGGAGGGGAAACCTTTCTACCACTCCAGTTCTAAGAGTGAATACCAATGGCCATTGGCCAAGTGACAGCCTGCCTCAGTACACAGGAAGCCACTTGGTAGCTTGACTGTCTATACTGGCCTATCATCAACTGTCAAGAAAAATCTTACTACCCTTCTGCACCTGATCAGAGATCCAGGGGAGGACCCAAAGATTCCCACTTGGCAAACAGCACAGACATCCAGCGGTCTAAGTGGGTACACACGCACTATGGTTTACCTTCCGAATTCACATTCCAAAACAATAATCTAAGGGTGTTAACAGATGTAGGAATAAAGCTTTAAAAAAATGTCTCCTATTGTTCATCCACTGCCATTATTTCCAAGTTGTTGCTAGCATTCAAGCAGTGCTTAATCTGAAGCAGGGTTTACCAACCTGTTGTGGATGCCAGGGTTTAAACCTGGGCAGCATCAAATCATAGCATGCCTTATGCTCACTAGAGTGCAGACAGAAGCATTTCTCACACATCTAGGATTTGAGCGAGGCAGGCAAGCTTCAGCCCCAGCAGTCCTTCCTTCAAAAAACGACTGGATACAGATTTCAAGAAGGACCACTAGTTTGAAAGAGAAGACACCTATCAGTGTGCAGGACCACATGTGCACCATCACCAATTCCTGGCTGCCAAGGTACATCCAGATTCTGGGCACACAGCCAGGTTCAGGAGTGGGTAGCCCACGTTAAGGGCCCCAAACCTTCAGATAGAAGTCACGGGTCAACTAGCCCAAGTGCTCACTGCCATTCCATCTCTCACCTCCATGACCGATGGTTCACCCTGAGGTTTCTGACTGATATGCCAACCTCGGACGGCCATTTCTCATCCCTCTCCCCAACTTCCACATCGGTCTGGCTTCCCACACAAGCAGCCAACTTCCCCTCCCGTTTACGCCCCATTACCTCCTGGGCTATCAACCTCACCTCCGAGCACACGGAACGCCTTGCCGATCCCAAAGGGGAGCCTGAGCCGATTTCCTCCTGGAACTTTCCTGACATAGAGGCGGCTGCAGCCCTTCGCTTCGACCCCAAACTGGAGAGAACAAAAGGTTCAAAGCCGGGAGGAGGAGGAGGAGGAGACAACCCAGGCAGTCGGTGAGGAGCATTGCCTGTAAGCTGCGGGGGGTCTCCCTGGCTGTTGCTCACCCCCCGACGCAGCCCGCTTTTCCCTCCCCCTCCTCCCCGCAGCCTCCCATGATGAGCGCGCTCCAAGAGGAGGAGGAGGAGGAGACAACCCAGGCAGTCGGTGAGGAGCATTGCCTGTAAGCTGCGGGGGGTCTCCCTGGCTGTTGCTCACCCCCCGACGCAGCCCGCTTTTCCCTCCCCCTCCTCCCCGCAGCCTCCCATGATGAGCGCGCTCCAAGAGGTGCGACCTTCTCCAAGCAGATCGCACGAGGGAGGAAGACGAAAGGCGCCTTCCTTCTTCCCCCTCAAGCTCCGTCGCTTCCCTCTCTGAACTCTTCCCCAGCCTCTGGGGCTTCTGCCGTCGCCAGCTTTCGGGGCGGAGTCCCAGGCCGAGGGGGGCGGAGACACGGGGGTCCCCGGCGCGCTCACGAGCCAATTAGCGCGCTTTTCTGTGGAGCATCTTTCCCCGATGGCAAAGGCGCCGGCTGGCCGATCTCAAGGCTTCTCGGGAAAGGCCGCAACTTTGAATACATTAGGCTCTTTCTGAGCAATAGGACCGGGCATGTTCAAACACATTGGTTTGAATTCTGCAGCCATTCCACACAGGTGTCCTATATGCCGGGATGGCAGGCTTCATAATGCCCACAGCCCCGCTCGTTACCGAATGCCGTCTAGACAATTTCACAGCCTTCTGGAGAAGTCCAAAAAACCCCTCCTAACACACGCGAGGAGCAGGTGTATCTTAAGGGTATACAGACCCATGGGTCTCTGAATTTATTTTTTACTGAACACCATTTTTACATTGCATGAAAAAGAGTCCAACGGCTTAAAAACACAGCCTTGCAGGGCTGGCGTTGAAAGAGAGAAAACAACCCTTGCCACATTCTGCAAACAATCATTTGGAATGGGGGGGAGGGGGGAGATGGATAGCAAAGAGAGAAATCCTTCAGTCTCCTGATTCATCCCCTCTTCTTGTGCTGATTATTCAACAAGTAATTATCTTGACAGTTATTAAAATAATTTGTGTGCCCAAGATGGTAAATGAGAATCTTGCTCAGCCTGTTGGTGAGGTCCAGTGATGCCACTGCCATTTCTCATTGGCCCAGGGTCTTCAACCGAACACTGTTAAAGCATTTCTGGCTACCCAATAGCAAAGAAAGACAGAGAAATCAAAGACACTTGCTATTGGGCTGCAGGTGACAGCAGGGTTCTTTGAACAACTTCTAAGCAGACATGGTCTCTGCACCAAGAACTTGGAATTACCCTTAAGATTCAGAACCGTTCTTAATTCACCAACTGCAGCTATGGGAACAATACAGTGCAATCCTAAAAACACTTTTCTGGGTGTAACGGAACTTTCTTCCAAGTAGACCTGCCTAGGATAGTTCCCTTATTTTCTAGTAGCCATATGAACAATTCAAAGGAAGCTCATGTATTAGTCTTTAAGGTGAAATAATATTATTGGTTATTTTGGCTTTTTTCAGTCAAGTTGCAGCCAACTTGTGGTAGTCCCACAGGTGAAAGAGGTTCAGAGGTGGTTTGCCATTGCCTGCCTCTGCGTAATGACCCTGGACTTCCTTGGTCTCCCAGCGAAATACTGACCTACTTAGCTTCTGATGAGATTGGGCCATCCAGGTCAGAGCGATTTTGGCTACAACCAGAGAATTTTCACATTTGGACTGCTCCAAAAGAATTACCAGTGTATAACACAGTGGAGCATAGTGAGGCCAGGAATGGTTCAGTGTTAGGTTCCCTTTCCCTGCATCCTAAATTTCTGTAAAAAATAGAATTTGTCCCTTGCTTTCCAATGAATGGCCAAACATGAAAGATGCTTATGAAGATGCCTCCATGTAGATATTTAGTGGAGATGCTCTTAGTGAGACTGTGTGAATGAAAACCTGACATTGATCTGTTTTGCCCTTCTTTTGGACAGCACACCAGAGGCAGGGGGGGAGGGTGCTGACAAAGGCGACGCCCCACCTCGTGTGTGCCCTACCCCACCAAACAGCTTTGGAAAAGGTCCCCTCATCAGTTGTACCAAGGGCTAGCCTGGGCGATCCATCTCCATTGGAAGATGTGGGCTCCTGGAGCACCTGGCACTGGCAAAGGCAAGAATGGCAAAAGAACATACAGAGCCACTTTGGTGTAGTGGTTAAGTGTGCGGACTCTAATCTGGAAGAATCAGGTTTGATTCCCCACACCTCCACTTGCAGCTGCTGGATGACCTTGGGCAAGCCATAGTTCTGTCAGAGGTGTTCTTGAAAAAGAGCAGTTTCTGTCAGAGCTCTCTCAGCCCCACCTACCTCACTGGGTGTCTGTTGTGGGGAGGGGAAGGGAAAGGAGATTGTAAATCACTCAGACTCCTAGTGAAGGGCGGGATGTAAATCCAATCTCTTCTTCTCTTCTACAGCTGCCGGCCACAACAGAACTCAAACAGAACATAGCCAATGCTCGTATGTGAGAAACGAGCCCACCTGCATGCGCACTGACCAAGATGTTTTCATGTCTCAAGACCAGCCTGCCCTGGATGCTGCTGCCCAACATGAAGCTCTCCTAGTTGGACAACCTGTGCCTGGCCTCCAGCTACATGGCAGTTCTGTACAGCCACATAATGGGCTGCTCTCCACTGTCTAAACTGCCCCTTAAAAACAAAATTGCCCCCTAAAAAAAAAAGAAATCTGGCTACAGGCCTGCAGCCCATTGTGTTTAGCTCCTAGAAATTCTTCCTGCCTACAAGCTACAAAGAAGTTTAATGGAACTCTGATAAATGGCCTCTTTGCAGCCTCTGATTGCCTTAGGCATTCTCATTACACTCCGTCTTCTCAAGAGGTAATCAACAAATAATTCCATGGACTCGTTTCCAATTTTAATATGATCCTAATAATGGAAGCCAGTTCAGTTTATAACCTCTGCCAAACAGACAGAGAGATGACAGTATGAAGGAATGAACTATCCTGACAATGTACTCCTTTAATATTCTTAAAAGTATCTTTTCAGAGATTTTGTGATCAGCAGGTGTATACTTAGGGCCTGATTCAGCCAAAATTATGCACTTTCCCCAGTGATTTCAATGGATAAAATTTAAGGTCAACTCTACCACTGCTTAACTTGGTCAGGTTTGTGCCTGTGTTGCACAAGGTGACACTATTACCAGCAATTTAGTTACTACAAATGTGACTGTAAAGTAGTGGAGTTCCAGGCATAGCATAGTGAAATCAGCTCACATTTATTGATTACATCGGATCGAAAAGAGATAACTGGTGCGAGGCCAGCTTATATTCGTGTACACACACACCCAACACACTCCCAATTCCCGTGATAGGTTCTATATACATGGCCCCGGTAACCATAGGTTCTCTTCAGGATCCTAGTGCTCCCATTGGTGGCTATTGTTCTAGACCCAAAGGTCTGTGAGTCCGGTAGACCACAAGGCCAGGTCCACGCGGTCGCAGCCATCTTAATACATAACACCCCTCCCCTCTTAGTTCCAAAGTACTAGCATACAAAGTCCCACAAGTACTCTGGGCGCCGCCGTTCTCTCGTGGAGCGGCTTGGCTCCGATGGGGTGCAGTTCGGTGCAGTTGGCCCGAGGTGTGGTAGCTTGGAGGCGGCGGTGAGTGAAGTCCCGAAGTGGTGGCTATTGTTCTAGACCTGAAGGTTTGTGAGTCCGGTAGACTGCATGGTCAGGCGCACGAAGTTGCAGCCATCTTAATACATAACAGTGACTCATCCAAATCTGGGAAACCACTGCTGCTCAGATTCAGATGCTTCAGATTCTAGCAACATCTATACTATTGGCCTGTGTGGTATAATACTGCAATACTATGTGCTTCCTCACCTTCTGTCCTAAGCCACTGTTTATGCATAATAGCTTGTTGCACATGTCTATCTTTGGATCAAAGCCATTCATACCAAGCCACTTTTCAGATTGCCCTTTGTAGTGACTTCAGTGTATTTAATCTAGCTGGTATGGCAGCTGCACCCTTCACACTATGGTATGGAATTACTTCATGAAACAATTACCCATGCAAAATATGACTGCATCACATACCTTGGGAACATCTTGCTGGCAAATATGTGAAATATATTTGGGCTCACTTTCCTGATAAGAGATCATGCAGATGTACGAGGAAGGTCACAATTAAGGAGAACAGTTGGTTTGTATACCCTGCTTTTCTCTAACTTGAGGAGTCTCAAAGCAGTTTATAGTCTCTTCCCTTCCTCTCCCTACAACAAACACCTTGTGAGGTAGGTGGGGCTGAGAGAGCTCTGAGAAAACTGTGACTGGCCCAAGGTCTCTCAGTAGGCTTCAGGTGGAGGAGTGGGGAACCGAACCCAGTTCTCCAGATTAGAGTCCACTGCTCTTAACCACTACACTACACGGGCCACAGTGTAATCCTAGCTCAAAATGAACCCTCCTCTGCCTTCCTTTTTATTTACAGTACTAAAAAAAGACAGCACCATGCACAAGTAGTTAGGTGTTTTCTCAAGTGTTGGTTTAACACTCAGCTAAAAAGTAAAAGATAGATTAGAGGCAGTCCTAACACTGGGCATTGTTATGTTGCTTTCATACAGGGGATCAAGTTTGTTCTATTGATTCTCAAAGAGCTGACTTCAATTAATCTACTTACAAGCATAAGAGTAATACCATTAACAACATTTCCATTCATTCTGAAGTGTTGCCAGCCTATAATGTAACCCCCAAGTGGAGTTATACCTTCCTAAATCCATTGAAGTAAATTGGCATAAAAGGGTGTAACTCAGTTTCAGAAGTTTCAAATATAATGTTCTCAACATTTTTTAAAAATTGCTAGAATATATTTCAAAAATTGGGCCTTAAACTAGTCAGTTATTAAGTGATTTATATATTGAAGGACACAACATAAACGCCCAAAATAATAATACTAATGGGTATTGTAGCGTATTGTCAGGTTCTGCCTTTGCTTTATTTGTATGGGAAAGAAGGAATCTTAATTGCTTAGAAATTGTTATAGAATTTTATCTATAATGCCAGATGTATTATTAATAAAGGAAAGGCACTCTATCTGTGCTCAAAAACTTCTCTTCAGGCATCATACACTCTGGACAGACAGAGCCTATAATATGTGAAGAGTCCTTTTGGCAGTATTTGCTAACATCATCTCCCCTATCTGCAACATGGGATAATATTAAGTGCTTACATTACACGCTTGCGGGATTGGTTTCTGAGTTAATGTATATTAAATATTTGACTGTGCTGCTCTGTTGGAGACAGATGACCTTTTTTCCAGAATAGAAAATTACTTGAAAGGGCTGTTTCTAGCTACAGTGCTTTAGTTGAACAGTTTTTTTTTTAAAAAAAGGTTTTTGTTATGCTTCAGAAATCGGGGGGGGGGGGAGAGAATCCCTGCTTAACTAATGACAAGAATCTGTCAATGCAGTCACCAGTTGGCCAACAAAAACTAGAAAACTTTCTGGAGACCGCATGCCCCTAGCTGCCCACAACAGACCACTCCAGTGTTGCAAAGAATTAAGAGCAGGAGGAGGTCTCTCATTTTGTACCGCCTGGGACAATCAGGACCTACTTTTTCCCAACTGCTCTGCCATATGTAGAGAACGGGGGGAGTAGAGAAAGTCTTACTTCACACCAAGCTTTGGAGACACTCAGTAAGAGAGGCTCTTACTGTTTCTTAGTGTTGCCAAACCTTACTCCTCTCCCAAGAAACTAACCCCTCTCCTCTCCCAAGTTGCCTACACATTCCAGCAGAACCAGGGGAAGGGTGCAGACAGTGGCAAATGCAATAAATGGCTGGTTACCAGGTCTGCCAAAATGTGTCATACCCTGCTTAGTGATGACACTGGTACAAAAGAAATAGAAGGGCCATGTCATGGACAATTATCCTTCTATCATACCATCTTAAACTGTTGTCTGCCTTCAACTTCTAACAGTGCAATCCTGAGCAGTCACACCCTTCTGAGTCCGTTGAAGTAATTTGTCTTACAGGGGAGTCACTCTGGTTAGGACTGCAGTGTGGTAAGCAATCTCTGGACTTTTGAAAGAAGTGTTATCAAGCAATCAACCTTTCGTGTGTTTAGCAAGTAAATTTATGCTGGTCTAGTATCAGCCCACTTAATAAAATGCAAATATAACCTACTTTTAAAACTCATATTAGTGTTGTCACTGACTAAAAAGATGTCTACAACACATCTTTCTGCTTGAGTGAAATATTAAAGATACTTGTAGCAAAGGGCACAGGTTTGTTCCCTTCACCTAGAGTTTTATCCCTTTTTAGTGGGTGATAAGTAACTAACATACTGCAAAATATATATATTTTTAATCTTGAGAGTTCATTCTGTCTTTAGTGCTTAATCTTTGGCAAGTTGCTCAGAAAACCAGCTGACATGGATGTGGAGTACATATAACTATGGAATACTGAATGAAGAGTTGTCATTCCAGATATTCTAAAAAACTACACTTTCTTGCTTTGGTTTTGGGATCAGGAGCAGGGTGCATTGATTATAATTTGATGGCTTACCTTGGGCGCTCTGTCCATGATTTCCTACCTGCATCGTCTGATGCAAATATTCACTTTATCTACCTTCAAAATATCAGTGCAACAATCTGCCATATGCTCCAAGAAGAACAACTTTCTGCCATTTCTTACATATAAACTTATGCTTTTTTCCCCTTCTGTTTGCAGGTGCACTAACCCCTGAAATGTTTGGAAGTGGCAGTGTTCCTTTTGTCAAGGAACTTTATTGGACAAACAGAGATACTGCAATCCTAAACAGAGTTACACCCTTCTAAGCCAAATTACTTCAGTGGACTTAAAAGGTGCTTCAAGGACCCCAGAAGGCAGATGAGGGCTGTAGTTGGCACTCATCGGCCACTGGCCAAACTCCCCCCCCCCAGCCAATGTTGGCACACAATGGGCAATATAAACCCTGTCCATGTGCAGCCAGACTAAATGCCAAGTCACATGAGACAGGGCTACATTAGTCAGCCCCATGACCATGGGACTTAGCTTCTCATGCCACAGTGGTTCAAACACACATGTAGGGAATGGGCATACCATATGTGACCACAACTCATCAACAGGGCGGATAGGGAGAAGAAACTGCAGAGGGCCAGCACACCCCTATGGAGCTGATTCCCCCAATGGCAGGTGCCCCTTTGCCACTGTAAGGGCACATCATGGACCTCTCCCACAGTTATTTATTTTTATTTATTTATTTATCTTTCAACTTACTACCCCGCTCGAACCCCCCTAGGGGGTGCCAACAACAGCAACAGTAAGCAGCCCTCCACTGAATGCCACAGCACAGACATTCCACAATGGAGCAAAGTCATTTCAGTGTTCCTCCACCCCTCCCCTTTGATGGTCCCCAATCCACACACACCCTCCCAACCAGTTGTTGTGGCTGCAGCTGGCCCTGAGCCTAAAGGTGCCACAAGCAGTGGACCACCAGGGGCTGCAACCAACCACAGCACTCTGGGGGCACCGCCTTAAGACACAGCCGCTGGCAAAGCCAGACCTCACAGAGCCTAGAGGTGTCCTCTCAGCCAGCCCTGACAACGCGTCTCTTGAGTTGCCGCCATATGGTACCGGACTGCCAGTATGGCCATGAGCAATGTGCCTGTGAGAAGGAATGGGGGCATGGTTGGAGCACAGTCAGGAGTGGGACCCACTGCCCATACCCCCATATCCTGGCTAGGTTTGCAGGATGTGGCTCCCCAGCTGATGGATATTGGGCAGGGGCATCTGGTACCAAGAAGAAGAAGAAGAAATTGGATTTATACCCCGCCCTTCACTACCCAAAGGTGTCTCAGAGCGGCTTTTTCCTTGCCCTCCCCACAACTCTTTTTCCTTTCTCCTCCCCACAACAGACACCCTGTGAGGTAGGTGGGGCTGAGAGAGCTCTTGATAGAAACTGCCCTTTTTCAAGAACAGCTCTTATCAGAACTACGGCTTGCCCAAGGTCATCCAGCCAGGTGCAAGTGGAGGAGTGGGGAATCAAACCCGGTTCTCCCAGATTAGAGTCCGTGCACTTAACCACTACACCAAACTGCCTCTCCTTGCTCATGGAGTTCAGGAAAGGCCAGGTTCAGCTTCCCCACATGATCCGGTGTGAGGGACACCCTCAACAAGGTGGACCAGGTGAGCCTATCACCTTCTGGTCTAAGGCTATGGCACCCTCCGCTGGATGCGTGGATCTGCTGCTGGTCCCAGCTCAGGAGGACCCACGGGACACATGGGGGCACATGGCAGCACTGGTGTCCTGGATGCCTCTACTCACCTGGCCCTCCAGACTCAGCACTAGGGGCAGGTGGCACAAACTGTGGACACAAAGGCACTATTGGCACCTTCGCTGCCACCATATCTGTTCCCAGAACCTCTCTGGCCTACCAATGGTAGCTCCAGCAGCCGATTCCCTGGTATAGGAGCAAGGGGTAGCTCCAGTTACCTGTGGCAGGGAGAAAGGAGAACTGTTGGGGCCCACCCTCACCAAGGGAGACCCCCTTCAGTGGGGGAACTGGACTAGCAGTTAGCCGTCACCCTCCAGCCGCCTGCAGCTGATTGAATCCAGGTGTGGCATCATGCATGCTGCCTGGAAATTTGGCCACAGGGCTCATGAAGATACCCAGGTGGTCAGAGCTGGCCTGGATATTCACATTGTAGAAGCAGTGTCAGTTGTGGTAGACCTGTCGCAGTAGTCAGCTGCAATTTATGGGGGAAGGCAATGAGCATGATTGGATATAGTCCATGACCCACATGACAATCAGGAACCCTGCAAATACAGAGAACCCCACACAAAGGAAGGTCAGCTGTGCCACCCCCATGGGGAAGCACATCCCTGTGGCTGTTTGGTTTCCTTGTCTGTCACAGCTACACAGTTGCACCTCTGTGACATCTTGTGGGCATGACAACATGGTTGCTGGTATGCTGGTGCAGTGCTCCCTCTAAGCTGCGGAATCTTGTGATCAAAAATTCTACTTCGTGAGCTACTGTCATTAAGTTGTGAGCGAGCGATTTGGCTACTGCATAGATTAGTTTGCTCTGGAGCCATCCTTCCTGAGCTAAGAAAAAAAAAAAGTGAGCCAGAGGCTAAAAAACTGTGGGCTAGCCCACACTAACTCAGCTTAGAGGGAACACAGGTTGTGGCCCGTGTGACCCTGCTGCACAGGCATTTGCCAGGTCCCTGGCTTGGACAGTTTCCCCGTAGGGAACAAACCAGTGGATCTGCTGTTGTACCAGCGGCCCACAGGATTGTACTGTATGTCAATGTATTCCTACTAGGCCTATATCCCAGACTCTTTCATATATTTTTAAGTGACACTTATATCACTGTTCTATTGGCACTGCTAATCCATTGTATAAAATTAAATGGGTCTTACTCTCACAGTAAAAGCAAGAAAAATGAAGGTTACACTAATTTGATAAAATAAGGATGCTACAGCGCAATCATTTTCCTTTGCTTCAGGTGCCTGAGAACCATAATAGAAACAGAGAGCTGGAAGGGATATCAAGGGTCATCTAGTCCAACCCCCTGCACAATGCAGGAAATTCACAAGTATTCTCCCCCACTGATCCCTGTTTAGAAACTTATCAAATATTTACATACCAAAGAGAATGATCTATTGCTGAAGGCATTCTACAATGCTTTAAATAACACTGTTTACCATAGTATGGGGAAGACTGTAGAAGCTGCAACAGTTTGTAGATGTTCAAAGCAGAATGCATGAGACAAACAATGGGAAAGTGTTTTCTTTTAACAGTACAACTATTACAGTAAAGGAGGAAAACAATTTGTGATCAATAAGAGTTCAGTCCACCTTTCTGTGAATCAGAACACTGGCACTGAAAATCATAATCCTCCTTCCCCGCACAGGTCAAAACAATGGTCAGAAGAGCAGCACATGTTGGAACCTGAAATATATCAGGCAGCTCTTGAACAGTGAAATCAGCTTTATTGAACCAGAACAAATCAACACGAAAAAATATAGGAGCCTGAGCTCCTTTTAAACATCCTGGACTGGGAAGGCCACACCCAGGTGAATGGTAAGAACCAATCATATTTACAGGATAAAGACCAATCATTGTTGTTCCCTCCAGTCCCAATCCTTAGCTCTGATTGGCCTGCTGTCAGAAGCAACCAATCAGAACGTGTGCTTTAGGATACCAGTCTTTAATATACATCTCCCTGAAGCTAGGCATGCAGTAGAAATCATAATACATAACAGAACCAATCTTCAAATTAGATTAATATAGGAGGATCTGTGAATTAAGTGGAATTGCTATGCTAGAATCTAACATGGCATCATGGGGATTAGACACTTGCTTTCATTAGGATCACAGAATCGGAGTACAAATGCTTTGCACTGTCCTCACAGGAAAGACCTATTAATCAACTTCTGACAACGCAGTTTCTTTTTCTAAGGAAGTTTTGGCAGTTTCTACACTTAAAAAGTTAAGCACCATAGCAACAGCTGAAGGTGATGCTTTTCTGAAGAAACAGAGAAGAACTATTAATGGATAGGAAGTCAACGAAAAGAATGACAGTTCAGCAATACCACACTGCCTGCTATCCACCATCAAATCCTATTTGATGCTTCAATATTGTAAGGTTCCCAGCAACTCAGATCCTGAAACTCATCAGGTGGTGTCTAGTGATGTCACCTTATTAAAAATAGTCATCATAGGCACTGGGTCCAGTGGTGATTTTGTGCTAAAGAAAGGGGAAGTGGTTTTTTTCAGGTTCTCTCCTGAAGACCCCAGTTCACCTTTCATACTGCTCCTAACAGTTCCCAACGGGACCAGCATTTTAGGGAACCCAGTGGGCAGCAGCAGGAGGGACAAGGCAAGACAGCTCAATTCTGCCAATGAAAATGCCTTCCGTTCGTGTAAAATTACTGCTGGATCTAACCCAGTATTCCGTACACCACTGGGAACTGTACTGGATGCTGTCTGTCTGTGAATATGTGTATGAAAACTCAAAACTTCCAATGCGCTGAACACAAAATGTAGCAGCGTTTCTAATGTCAGATTATTGCTCCCCTCTTCACTCTGTACGTGCAGTACTTACAGGCAGCACACAGAAGTATTAAAAGAAGCCATCAAGGGTGTGTGCCTTGAAATTTCAGCCTGCTGCTCTGATAATGATCCCTCCCCCAACATTGCCCAGGCCAAACTCTGAGACATGGTAACTGTGTAAATGGTAATGCTCAGGCATTTCATCATACTGACTGCTTATTGATGTTAATGAATAAAAGTTACAATTAACTTCTTCCCTAGGGCCTTTTGTACTAAATTAAAGAAGTGTTGTGCTAGCTATGTAGTTTGGAGCCATTGTTATGGGTGGTGTGAAAATGCCTCTCTGAGTCTTCACACTCATGGAAAAATACTCCTCTTGGGCATCTTCTCCATTTTACAGTGGATTGAACTACATGGCAAGGCACTGTTTGTGAATACGCCCCTTGTAAAAAGCTCATGCATCAGATGAAAGAGTGGCTTCCTCCTGTGCTAGTGTTACTATACAAAAAGAATGCCTGCAGCCTGAAGAAGTGATAGAGTCCAGAATTCTACCATTTCCGCTGACTGCCTTATTTTTCTCTATAATATGAGGATGCCAGCCAGGAGAACTTCTTTTACCTGGAATATGAAGACTCAGGAACCTGTGACAACAGTTTATACCTGACTAAAGAAGATCTCAAAAGCTAAGCAGGAGTCAGCCCTGGCTAGTGTTTGGATGGGAGACCTCCAAGGAATACCAGGGTTGTGATGCAGAAGCAGGCAATGGCAAACCACCTCTGAATGTCCCTTGCCTTGAAAACCCTACGGAGTCACCAAAAGTCAGCTGTGACTTGATGGCTCTTTCCACTACCAAAGAAGGTACATTTAGCTTTAAAAACAACAACAACTGAACAGTCATTGATGGCTCTTTCCACTACCAAAGAAGGTACTTTTAGCTTTAAAAACAACAACAACAACTGAACAGTCATGCATTGTGGGAAAATGCTATGCTTGGATCGAGCACAGCATTTCTGAGGTCAGAAGGTTTTCCACCCATGGAGTATGACTTTCTCACTTCTCTCTGCAGTCCCAAATGCCCCCCCCCCCAATGATGTTCCTGTGGCCCTCTGTCTTCCCAGAACTGTATTTGGGAGGTATTTTGATCTGTGGCAGGATCGATGAGAAAGTCAAGCTACATAAGTGGGGATGCTGCACTAGATTCATTCAAGCATATAGCATTAATATTCAGACTGCCTATGGATGTGATCTTTATATTACCAAGATAGTAGAAAAGGGAAGGGTTTTCCTATGGATAAGACCATACAGACATCATCATCATCATTATTATTATTCTGAACCAGTCTGTCTATGTTGATTAGACCAGCAATCATTTCATCTGGGACTGGGGGGAAATTTCCAAATGGAGTGTCGCTGTTAGTCTGCAGTAGCAAAAACCCTTTGATTGTAACCTTCTCCAAAACAGGCTCCAAAGTGAAAGTGACAGACCACACTTCTTCTTGTCACCCACAGCTCCCGGACAAAACCAGTCCAAGATCTACAGCTAGGGTTGCCAACTCTGGGTTGGAAAATTCCTGGATATCTGGTGGGGTTGGGGGGAGTGAAGGACCTCAGAGGGGTAGAATGCCACAGAGTCTGCCCCGCAAAGCAGCCATTTTCTCCAGGGGAACTGATCTCTGTGATCTGGAGATCATATGTAATTCCAGGAGATCTCCAGACCCCACCTGGAAGTTGGCAACCCTACCTACCTACATCCATCTGGGAAGACTTACTCTTACCAAAGGGGTGGGGGGAACAAGGTAACAAAGCTTAACAATATGGTCCTAGATGAAGTAGTGACTGTCCTATTGATGTTTGCATTCTATCTATCTATCAGGCTGTTCGATACCCACCGCGGCCGGGGTGAGCTCCCGGCCCTAGTCCTAGCTTCCGCCCACCCAGCGGTTCGAAAGCAAAGTAAATAGAGCAAGTAGATAAATGGGTACCTACCCTTAGAAGGGTAGGGGGCACCCTCCTCCATGCGAGGATGTGATGGAAACATCAGCAGCGGCGGCAGTAGCGGCGAAACGACGCGGTGCGGCGATCCCTGGTGGCCAGAGAAGCAACGGCGTGTGGTGAGACCCAACAGTGGAGGCGGAAGGAGAGTCGCGGAGGAGCGCGGTGACGTAGAGGCACAGGCTCGGCGGAGCCAAATGTGGACATAGCCGAGCCGGGGCTGATACGGGCTGCGCGCCAGGAAGCCTCCAAGCTAAGAAGACCTGCCCTGGACACCAAGGAACGGGATGTCGACCGCAATGGATCGCCTGGAGAAGCCGGAGCCGAAGAATAGCTAACCTGCCACTTGGGTGCCGGTAGGCAGCCCCACCCCCTGTACTATGTGGCCTTAGGTAAGGGACGTAAAATTGCACTTGCAACCTCCCTGTAAACCGCTCTGAGACCTTCGGGTCAGAGTGGTATATAAACCGAATGTAATAATAATAATAATATCTATACCCCATCCAACTATCTCTGGGCAGTGTGACGTTCCTTTCTGCTTGCAGGGCAGGAATGGGGTACTCACTTAGGTTTTCTGTTCTTAAGTTCACATAGCAGAGATGTATGTGTTCAAAACAACATCCATTTTATCAGCAAGGAGATGTGGGGGTGGGGGGCAACTGGTTTCAGGACAAAGGAGCTCATGCCTTCATCAGTTGTAACAACTGACTCCAGGGACTCCACCTGATCAGGCTAAACCAGCATACACACAAATATCAAGAGCGGACAAGATAACCAATGTATTAGACAACACTCAAACATCTCCTTGCACAACACACTCCAGATTCGTAGGTGCCTGGTTCTCAAACCTACAACTCATGTCAGAAAAAGATCTCCTGCCACAGAATCCGAGCTATGCATCTTGGCTTCACCTGTAACTCAACAACACAGCACACAGCAACTGACCTTGATTATACATGACAGTATATGGTACTCCCAGGTAATTCTCAAATGATACGTCTTTATAATACCTCCCCAGTCACAGATAATGCTGAATCAAAATTCCAGTTATTCATCATAATTGTACGCTCAACCTCCTGATCTGATGCTTTGAAATTTATGTAAACCTATCTGTTTTGTTACTTGATTATAATACTGCAATGCATGATGTTCAGTAGTTGAAATTTGTTTGTTTGCACTTAAATTTAAATAAAATAAAAATTATATTTAAAAAAAACAAATATTAAGAGCAGGGAACAGAGTGTTCCATAGTGACGTTTACAATAAATACACCACAGGAAGTATACACATGTTGTAGAATTTACTGTAAATCACTCACGGTATGTAGAATGCATGTATTTGTACAGGCCTTGCTTAATACATAACAATAAGTTAGCCTGAGTTAGTAACGGCTCATTGAATTTTCTTAACGATTTCAAACAGGCATTAATTGAAATGGAAAGTCTAAAGGCTACAGATATTTTTCTTCATAAAAGGGGGTTGGAATAATCCATTGATTATTTACTATAGATTCCTTCATGATGGCCTAGTAAGTGGAAGAACTCTGTACATGCATCTGAGTTTCTTCCACTCCTAAGCAAGAAAAATTGTTACTTGCCCACATTCCACCTTACATGCATGGTAATTATCACAAGCCGACAGTGCATAGAAATATTAAAAGACTCCATCAGGTGTGTGGGCTTTGAAATGTCAACCTGCTATGCTGAGAATGATTCCCCCCCTAAAAAAACCTCTCAGGGCCAAAGACTGAGACCTGACAACTGTGTAAATACTAATGCTCAATCTTGGCCTCATACTGATCACTTATTGATGTTAATGAGTAAAATATGAGTAAAAATAAATCAAAGTTTTCATTAACTTCTTCCCGAGGACCTGTGGTTCTAAATTAAGGAAGCGTTATGCTACCTATGTAGTTTCAAGCCATTGCCATGAGTGGTGTGGAAGCCCCTGTCTAATTCTTCACAGTTCATATTGCAAATTTTAAATTCTGAATGTTTGTATTTCTTTTATTGTGTATTTCCCTAGATTGTAATTTTTAGTTCTGGAGTAAAATTCAGAGCTTGACCCTGTCCATAGATTCTTATACTTGCATTTAAGGCTCATTTGCATGTAAATGCTCCCTTATAGATTGTCTCCCCCATAGAGAGACTAACATCCACAGATGTTTTCCTTTACAAATATGGAGTGATCTGTTGATGATCCACTATGGATTCCTCCATGATGGTCTGCTATGTGTACATGAATCTAAGATCCTCTCATATTGAGCAAGACAGTTCCTCCCAGAATAAGCTATTTTATATTTATTTATTTATTTATCCTTAAATTTATATCCCGCCCTCCCCGAAGGCTCAGAGCGGCTCACAAGGGGCACGGATGCCCAGGTTAGGACACTAAAACAATACAGAATAATATAAAATACAATAAATACAGTTCGCTAAAAATTACTTTACGGTGCTCCAAAAATATTTAACTATGAAATTCAAGATGGGGTTCTAAAATTATTTATACTAGAACAACAAACAACAGTAATAACAATATATAGCAGCAACATTGGTAGAATTCCTAAGCCATGCTTACCACTGGTATACCAAATGCCAGGAAACCAGTGTGGAGGGTGGGCAGAGTAATGTTCCACTTACAATACTGGGCTTGGTGAGAGTTAAAATGTGAAGGTTCCAGGCAGATGCCAACTGCTTTGGAATGCTAGTTCTGGCTATACCATTCGCATACATATTGTTTGTTTGGTTACAGCTGTAATACTATACAAAGCCACAATACTATACAAATTCCTTTGGGAGATGATCTAAAAGTGCTGTAAATGGCTACAATAATCATAAAGGGAATACAGAGGTGTGAACTATTATTGGTGTTATAGCACTAATAATGGCTATGTAGAATGTGAATTCTTCTAAGTGGCGGGAAAAGACCCAAGAGTGTTGTCACAGGTACAAATGTATCTAGGGCTTCTGAATTTAAAATCCATGAAACCATGACCCTGAGCCAGTAGACATTTCGTACATTCTTGTCTACCCCATGAGCAAACTGCAGCCTAGTGCTGATTAGGAGATATCGTTGAGCTCTTATTCTAAAATATGCATTCTGTCAGTTTTTGCAGCGAGTCAAAACCTGTAATTTTCAAAAGCTTCATCCCATAAGCGCTCAGACCTCCTTAATAAAGGAATCTTTGTGGCAGCATTTATTTTTAAATTCATTCAGTGTAGCTGGAGAGGGGGGGGAAACATAATGAAGAAGATTCTCAAAGAGCAGACAACTCAATCAAGTCATGGAAATGTTTCTATATGTGTCGTATCGCAGTCCTGTGCAGGGACCAGGCCAGGGTCGGGGGGGGGGGGGGGGGGGGGGAGTCTGAAGTGTTTTAAGTAGTGAATATAAAATTAAGCTTAATTGTTTCCTTTCTGAGCAGGCACTGTGTCTGCACATGGAAACCATGGTAACTGGGATGGCATATGCTGGTACCTATTTCCTGAGTGATAACAGGAATGTAGAGAAGACATTGCTCTTAACAACAAAGACACACCAAGTGGAGTTCAAAAGAGACCATTCCGCACTGCTCCTCCAAAGGCAGCTTCCTTTCTTGTCTACCGCAAGAAATGTACAGTTTTAAAGGGGGGGGGGGGACTCTTGGCTTTGACAGGGAATCTTCAATCTTGTAACTGTTCAGAATGGGTACATTTGTACAAAACTATTTTCACACATGATGTAATATAAAGTTCAGGTTGCTTGTCTGCCACATAAGCCGACATCTATATATATATAAAAGAAAGTCCTCTCACTGTAAAATCAACCCCCAGGCCAAACGCTAGACCTAGAAACACCAAATTCGGGGAGAGTGCTCCTATCATGACGTAGGTGCTCACTAAGAAAGGAGTTTTAGAAATTCGACTCCTGAGAGGGTCAAAAGGGGTAAAATGTGCTCCCAACCATTGATCCCTATGCGGCTGCCAGGCTGCTGCCTCCTTGCACCCCCCAACCTCTGATTGGTCAGCTGCAGAGCTCAGTGTTCTGAGGTAAAAATAACAAGAGTTACAGGAGACAGCACAGAGCTAATGACAGTTGAGGAAATCAGGAACAGTCAACAACCACCTGTGAGGTGCAGTAATGCTGCTGGCCCAGCCTCTCTGATGGCTTCTGTTATGACCCCAGGGGGTCGCCACCTTCCGCCGCCACCACTCTGGACTTCGGGTCCCTGAGAAGGCCCAGAGTACCCTCCCAAGCCCATCCAAAAATGCCCACTTTTAAGCTGAGAACATAGGCGTGATGACCAGGCAGATAACAGTTAAACAAGTGGCTTCTAATACTCCCCCCCTCCCCCTCCTACACTGGACAGGCAGCTGCCTGTCAGGTGTAGGAGAGGAGGTGGGATGCTTATAGCCGCCGGGGAGGTTTGCTCAGCAGGATTGCCTTAGCCTTGCTGCTGGTCCAGCCCCTCTGATGCCTTTAAATACAATCCCCCCCAACACCAGACAGACGAGTGTCTGTCAGGTGTAGGAGCAGGGCCAGGGTACTTTAATCCATCAGGGATGCTGCCCCAGCAGGATCACCTTAGCAATGCTGCTGGCCCAGGCTCTCTGATGGCTTCTGTGGTGAAACAGGGACCCACCCTCAGCCCTGGGAGACTGAGGTGCCGTCCTGTGGCTCGCAAGCCCGTTTTGGCCTTCCCACATTGCCTGGTGGGACTATTTCTCTTCATTAGACGCTGCCACCACTCACTGAATTGAGTTACCACCTTTCTTGAGGGACAGTGAGACCCCTCTTGCTAAATTCCCCACCTTTGGAAGTGGGTACCTCGATCTTTGGGTGCCCCCTGGAGAGTTGGCAACACCTCACTTATGCCCGTTTGTGTTCCCTGGCCTCCCTTTG
>NW_015175011.1:7737-19555 GCF_001447785.1 Gekko japonicus | reverse complement strand
CTTTCCCCTCAAGGCTGCTGGGAAATGTAGGCAGGGAGGTATGGCAGCTCCATTGTGCAGTCAGTCAAGACAGGTTGTCAGGCCCATTAGAAGTTCCATGGGGCTGCAGCTGGTGGTGGTGCATGGGGTGACTTGCTGGCTGAAGAGAAACGTTGCCAATTGGTGATCCTAGTCTCTGTGGAGGAGTCAGGTGAGGGCTTCTTTGGTGGTTCTCACCATTCACTCAGCCTGGCTGACGTGATGTGGCAGATTAGGTATCTGTAGATGAACGCCTTGAATATTGCTGAAGTGAATTGTGCCCCATTGTCAGACACAATCATGTCTGGCAGGCCATGGGTAGAGCCCCAACAACCATTTGGGCTGTCATGGTGGTGTTCCCTCTAAGCTGAGTTAGTGTGAGCTAGCTCACAGTTTTTTAGCCTCTGGCTCACTCATTTTTGTCTTAGCTCAGGAAGGATAGCTCCAGAGCAACCTAATTTATGCAGTAGCCAAATCACTCACTCACAACTTTAATGCCAGTAGCTCACAAAGCAGAATTTTTGCTCACAAGACTCCACAGCTTAGAGAGAGCATTGGCGGTGACTGGAACAACTTCCAACCATTTTGTGTATGAATTGACCAGGATGAAGTTCTGGCCTGGAAGGGTCTTGTGAAGTCAACATGAAGTTGGGACAATCATGTGTGGATGGACTCCCACTGCTGAACTGGCACCCTAGGGGCTTCAGGCCGGTTCCCTTGGCAGGTGTGGCATTGGTGAACCCATTCCTTGATGGCTGTGTCGATGCCTGGCTACCAGATGTACCTTCTGGCGAGAGCCTTCTTTCGCACGATGCCGGGGTGGGCTTCATGGAGGGCCTCCAGGACTCAGTTTCATAGTTTTGTCGGGACCACTACTCGAGTTCCCCAGAGGAGGCAGCCCTTGTGAGTCGAGAGCTCCTGCTGGCAGGAGGTGTACACTGTGAATGTTGTATCCTTGTGGCCGCTAGGCCACCCCCTCTATACCAAGTTGAGGACCCAGGAAATGACACAGTCTTTAGCCAAATGCATGGCGATGTCTGAAGTGTGTAGTGGAGGTTCTGGAAGGGATTCCAGGAGCATGACACAATATGTAGGAGCTGGGTCTGTGTCAGAAACGAGAAGCGGAAGACGGCTGAGTCCGTTGGCGTGGCCCATCACCTTGCCCAGCTGGTAATGCAGGGTGTATTGATAGGCTGACAGGAAGATAGACCAATGCAGAATGCAAGGGGACAGGATCTGGGGTGTTTGGTGGTCCAGAGTGAATAGGCCCAGCAAGGGCTTGTGGTCTGTAGTAATGGCCATAGAGATAGTCATGAAACTTCTTGACATTGGCCACGACTGCCAGGGCTTCCGTTGTTGTTCTTGTTACAAATTGTACAATTACATCTCTTGGTAAATTTTTCTTTTCCGCAATTCTGGAGTTCACTCTGTAAATTAAGTCAAAATCTGAATCCATTGTCCCTTCATCTTCCCCCAAAAATAATGTTATGGCCTTCATCATTTCCTCTCTTATATTTTCTTTTTCTTTTTCTTTGATGCCTCTAAATCTCAGATGAGTTTGCATCCTCCTGAACTCCATCATTGTTTCAGATCTTCTTAGTTGCTGAGTCAAAGAATCTTGATTCATTTCCATTTGTTGTATTTTTTCTTCTGTCTCTGTTGCCTTGGTTGCAGTAACTTGCATCTCTTTTTTGACTCCTTCCATTTCTTGCTTGATTGAAGTTATTTCTGATGTAACCAGTTCCTTTATTGCTGTTATATTTTTTTCCTGGACTTCCTCAAGTTGTTTCAGGTGAATCTGAGTTTGCTTTGCCATTTGGACCTCCAGTTGCTTTTCCATTTGCACTTCCAGTTGTTTTACAATCTGAGTCCCTAGTCGTTTTTCCATCTGTTCCCCCATAGCTTGGATCGCATCTGTCATCCTTTTCTCCATCGCTTCCATAGCAACCTGCATCTCCTTTTTCTCCCTTTCCCTTGACATTTTGGGGGTTGATGTAGAACCTGTCCTTGATCTCACGACTGGTTCAACTGCAGGGTCTGAATCAGATCTTTTCTTTCCCCTTCTGGTCTCCGTTTTGGCAAATTCAATACTGTGCGCAAATTCACAAATAAACAGTCTTCCCTAAATGGTAAACTGTAAATCAGCCGTGTCACTCTGTTTGCGCTCTTCAAAAGCACTCAGAAAGATGTTTAAAAAGTAATTTATGTTGAAGTCCTCCTCAAAATGTCGGGCGCAACTTCTCTATGGTAATTTAGTGTAGAGTAGGTCAGTAGGTCAGTTTGCAACTCTGCAGGTCCCGTCTACTCACATATACTCACATCCGGTCCTGCATTTTAAAGAGTCCGATTTTCTTTCTGTTGTTCGCTGCCCGTCTAGGATTTCTACTTCCTGCTCAACCAACTCGGAACTCTTCTTTCGTTACACTAGCCTGTTCTTCCCGCGATGTATTTCGTCAGTTTCGATTTTTCAGCTGCGCACACATCTCAGTCCCCACCGCAGGAATGATAAACAAAATACGTTTTTACAATTTAAAAGCCTTCAATCAACTTTTTTTTCTTCCGGAATCAGATCTCTGGGAATGTCTATTTTTTATCCGCTCAACCGCTTGTTCCAAAATATTTCTTATCTCAGTTCAGGTAAGCGGCACGTTTATTGTTATCTAGCATGATTAAATCGGGTTTCACATTGCTTCTTTTCACTCACTGTTGTTGCCCTTCTTCAAGAGGTCGGCTGATGAAAGATTTATGCCGGTATTCCGGCTCGAACGGCCGCTGGAGAGTTGCTCGGCAAATTGCCCTCTTCGTGGGAGGAGATCAAAGCCTGATTCAGCTTCTTCCGAAACTCAATCACGCCAATCTCACACTCCCTCTTGGGCTCTGCTGCCTGCTTGTCCCCCCCCTCGCTGGGGAGTGATGCATTGGGCTGTAAACTGCCCAATCTGTCAAAAGTGGCCGTCGTCCACTTCGCACGATCGCGAAATGCGTTAGTCCTCCATCTTAGCTCGACCGGAAGCCCATTGTCAGACACAATCTTGTCTGGCAGGCCATGGGTGGCGAAGATCTTCCGTAGAGCCACAACAACCATTTGGCCTGTCATGGTGGTGTTCCCTCTAAGCTGAGTTAGTGTGAGCTAGCTCACAGTTTTTTAGCCTCTGGCTCACTCATTTTTGTCTTAGCTCAGGAAGGATAGCTCCAGAGCAACCTAATTTATGCAGTAGCCAAATCACTCACTCACAACTTTAATGCCAGTAGCTCACAAAGCAGAATTTTTGCTCACAAGACTCCACAGCTTAGAGAGAGCATTGGCGGTGACTGGAACAACTTCCAACCATTTTGTGTATGAATTGACCAGGATGAAGTTCTGGCCTGGAAGGGTCTTGTGAAGTCAACATGAAGTTGGGACAATGATGTGTGGATGGACTCCCACTGCTGAACTGGCACCCTAGGGGCTTCAGGCCGGTTCCCTTGGCAGGTGTGGCATTGGTGAACCCATTCCTTGATGGCTGTGTCAATGCCTGGCTACCAGATACACCTTCTGGCGAGAGCCTTCTTTCGCACGATGCCGGGGTGGGCTTCATGGAGGGCCTCCAGGACTCAGTTTCATAGTTTTGTCGGGACCACTACTCGAGTTCCCCAGAGGAGGCAGCCCTTGTGAGTCGAGAGCTCCTGCTGGCAGGAGGTGTACACTGTGAATGTTGCATCCTTGTGGCCGCTAGGCCACCCCCTCTATACCAAGTTGAGGACCCAGGAAATGACACAGTCTTTAGCCAAATGCATGGCGATGTCTGAAGTGTGTAGTGGAGGTTCTGGAAGGGATTCCAGGAGCATGACACAATATGTAGGAGCTGGGTCTGTGTCAGAAACGAGAAGCGGAAGACGGCTGAGTCCGTTGGCGTGGCCCATCACCTTGCCCAGCTGGTAATGCAGGGTGTATTGATAGGCTGACAGGAAGATAGACCAATGCAGGATGCAAGGTGACAGGATCTGGGGCGTTTGGTGGTCCAGAGTGAATAGGCCCAGCAAGGGCTTGTGGTCTGTAGTAATGGCCATAGAGATAGTCATGAAACTTCTTGACATTGGCCACGACTGCCAGGGCCTCTTTGTTGATCTGTGCATAGTTCCTCTCTGCAGCAGACAATGTGCACAAATAGTAGGTGATGGGTGCCTCTTGGCTGTCTGTAAACTCGTGACTGAGGATGGCACCTATGCCATACAGGGAGGTATCACAGGCAAGAACCACTGGGAGAGACTCATTGAAGTGGGCAAGAACAGAGTTCAACGTGAGTAGAATTTTCATGGCTTGGAATGCAGCATTCTGGTGGTGGCCCCAAAATCAAGTAGACTTCTTGTCCAGGAGACGGTGAAGCAGCTCAGCCAAGGCTGCCTTGTGTGGCAGGAATGAGTGGTAAAAGAAATGCCTGGAGTTCCTGCCTCGATGTCAGAGGTGGGGCATTCATGATGGCCTTGACTTTATCGGGAGTGGGGTGTATGCCATCTGCATTGATGAGGTATCCAAGGAACCTGACCTTTGGGATCCCCAGGAGGCACTTTTCCTGCTTGACACGCAGGCCAGCAGTGAATGCGGTGGTGTACCTCATGGAGGTGGCTGACAATCTCAACGTTGGAGAAGCCCACAATGAGTATGCCATCAAAGAACGGAATTACTCCCAGGATACCCTTGAGGAGAGTGTCCATAAGGCCCTGGAATATCCAGGGTGCGACACTAACACTGCACTGGAGTCGCTTGACCTTGAAGACTCCTTGGTGGGTGACGCTGGTCTGGGCTTCTGCAGTGATGTCATCCACAGGCAGCTGCCGGTAGCCCTGGGCAAGGTCGAGCTTCCCTAGGGGTCATTTCATGAAAAAGAAGTGCAGGAGCTCATTAGCATAACTCATTAGCATAACTTATTTGCATATGCCACACCCCCTGACATCACCAGACATGTGTCAGAAGGCAACACCCACCGCTCAGGTGCCACTGGACTGTTTTGGATTGCTAGCTATGGGGGGGGGGGAACGTGCATATCTGTCCTTGCAGAGGAGAGAGAGCTTATACCTGAATAAAACTTGGTCTTAAAGGTGCCACTGGACTGTTTTGGACTGGGGGGCTGGGGGGAGCTCTGCAACTTACCTGGCTGCTTCTTGCTCTGACTGAGGGCTGCTGGGAGCAGGGGGTGGGGCTTGTTGCATGTGCCCGCCCCCTGGGCTCTTTACTGCCGGAGCTCTGCTCCTGTGCGCTCCTGCAGAAAATGATCCCTGAGCTTCCTGAAGATCTTCAAGCTGGCAAGGGAAGTGAAGAGGTGGCTGATGATGGGCACTGGATACGCATGCTGCTGAAGAGCCTTATTCAGTGTGCATTTGTAGTCTGCACATATTCGGACCAGGGCCAGCTTACCCGCTAGGCGAACTAGGCATTTGCCTAGAGCACGGGCCAGCCCTTAGGGCGCCAGCATGGCGGAGGGAGGCAGCAGCGCAGCCCGCAGGAGCCTGGCACGCTTCCAGCACTAGGAGCCGAAGGAGCGCCCTTCATGGAGCCAGGTGTCGCCACGGCACCAGCACCACCAGCAACAGCAGGAGGAAGAGCCGCCACCTCTCAGGATCTGCTTTCCTGGGGAGGAAAGAGCCGCTCCGCAGAAGACCTGCCGCCGGCCTGCACGGAGGGACAGGAGGGAGGGGGTGGCAAGGAGCCTTCTTCCTCGGCCACCACCGGGGCGTCCCCTTGAGCCAGCCGGCGGCGGCGGCAGGAGGAGGAGAATGGCCAGCCAACAAGCACCGCTGTGCCTGGAGTCTCCTCTGCGCCCAGGTAGGCAGGGCGAGTTCAGAGTGGCAGGAGGGTATGCGCATGCTGGCCAGGGCTGGGGTGCCCTGTGGAGAGGGGGAGGGGAGGGGGCTGCTCCACCCGGGGAAGAAGAGCTGGCCCAGCGTGGCAGAAGCAGCAGGCTGGAGGGGCGCGCTGCTAAGGGCTGTCTGTCCCCAGCCCCCTTCCAGCCCTGCCCTGCAGGTGTCCTGACCGTGCCAAGCCTCTACTCGCCCCATCACCGCGGGGTGGGCGGCGGGCTCCCAAAGATGGCCAGCCCACGCTGGAGGCTGGTGAAAAGCGGGGGGCAGACAGGGGGGATGGGTGGGTATGTCCTGACCGTGCCAAGCCTCTACTCGCCCCATCACCGCGGGGTGGGCGGCGGGCTCCCAAAGATGGCCAGCCCACGCTGGAGGCTGGTGAAAAGCGGGGGGCAGACAGGGTGGATGGGCGGGTAAACTCTGCGGTTGGCGGAGCGGGCTCAGGAGGGTGCAAAAACCCTCTCCAGAACCCTCTTACACCTCCCAAGTCTGGTCTTAAGTTACAGACCCATCGGGCTCCTTCTCTCCAGGACCTGCCTGGAGGTTGGCAACCCCTGTAATTGGTGGGCACGCGGGGGCACATCAGAAGGTAGCTTCGCTTAGGGCACAAAAAATCCTGGAGCCGGCCCTGATTCGGACGTTCCCATTGGGCTTAATCGGGGTGACAATCGGTGTCTCCCATGAGAAACCAGCTCCAGGATGTCCTGAGCAATAAGGCAGTCCAGTTCCTTGTCAATCTTGGGCTTGAGTGTAAAGGGGACCTGCCGGGCCTTCATTCAGATGGGCACAACGGATGGGTTGAGGTGCAGTGAGATGAGGGCTCCGCTGTAGCAGCCAAGAGTCTCTTTGAAGATAGGGGCGAACTCCTGGCAGACAGTGTCAAAGTCCTGTTGGCTGATGCGCTGAACTCCAGTCACCTGGATACCGAATGGGTCAAACCACGTGAGGCCAAGGAGGCTGGTGCGGTGGCCCTCTGCAACTATCAGGTAAAGGAGTCTGTCGAAGTTCTTTTTTTAAAATTAACAGTTTATTAAAAATTAGCAAACAACAATACAGATACATCACAATAATATTGAGCAAGAAAAATACAATCCGCAAACCAGAACAAAGATGTAATATATTAACAGTTCACTGAATAAATGAACACTAGTCATTAAAACTTACCGTAACTATCAGTAAAGAATGTCTGAGAATATCCTTTAAAGTCAATCTTTAAAATCCATCCCCACAGATGCACGTTGCCATATTGTTTCTTGTACATTGAAAGGGGCAGTGTAGTCAGAAAACAGGTGAGCCCACTCTGACGAAGGAACAGCACAGATAAGTTTAACCACATTAGAAAGATGGCAGTATAATATTGTCTTAAATCAGGAAAGCCAAGGACCCCCCCCATTGGTCTATGATACAGAGATCTATGATACAGAGATCGATTATTGACTCTTATTATTACTGATTATTTAATGACCAGAAGAAATTTAGTAGCATGGCCTGCCATTTATTTAGAAGTTTATTGGAAAGTTTTATAAGGATAGTGCGGAAAAAATAAATTTAGGAAGAATAAATGATTTGATGAGATTAAGGCGATCAAACCAAGATATTTGCAATTTGTATAATTTCATGAGGGTATTATAAACATCTTTTTCTATTTTTTCATGATTGTATTTTTAATATTTTTTCAAATCCACTGGAATGTTGATTCCTAGATATGGGAGATAGTCTTTGGTCCATGTGTAGGAAAAGTTTGACTTAATGGTTTGCGTTGTCTGGGTGTCCAAATTAAGAGGTAAAAGGAAGGATTTGGAGATATTGATCTGGAGACTGGAGACCTAAAAATCTGAAGTGTTTGATGAAGCGAAGATAAAGAAGATGCAAGATTTGTAAGAAATAGTAGCATATTGACTGCAAAGAGAAACAATGTATAAACTTTATCCTTTATCTGGACTCCCTGTATGGAGTTATTTTTTCGTATCATGGCGGCCAGAGACGCTATCGCGAGAGCGATGAGGAGAGGCGATAGAGGACATCCTTGTCTAGTGTCATGTTGCAAAATAAAGGGATCTGAAATATGGTGATTTATGTTGAGAGTGGCCATAGGAGTGGCATAAATTGCAGAGATAGCTGATAAAATTCATCAAAGTTCTTGTAATGAACATGGAACTTGCTGGTGCTCCAGACCGGAACATGGTTCCCCCGGACGTTGGTGAGCAGCAGTCCAGTTGGTTCCAGGCAGGGCCCTCCTCTCGGGCAGAGGTGCTTGAGGGTCTTGACGAAGATGGTGGAGAGTGCCAAGCCAGAGTTGATCTCCATTTTGCAGGGGGACCCTTGGATTTCCACCATCACATGTATCTTCTCTCTGGTCAGCAGGCAGACGCTCTGGATTGGGTGGACCTCGGTGGTGTAGAGCTCTTCATGGCGGATCGACTCATTGCAGACCCCTCGGCGGCGGGGCAATGGTGCTCTGGATTTGCCCTGAGAATTCTTGCTGTGGCAGGCATGAGCAATGTGGCCATATTTACTGTAGGTCCAGCAGGTTGTGTCCTGGAACTGGTAGGACCAGTGTTCATGGGGGTCCCCACAGCTAGCGCAGGGGTTAGAGCTGGAGGCTTTTTGAGCTGGCTGGCTGGCGGAGCCTGGAGGCTGGAGCGCTTCTGGGGGTTGCGATAGACCTGTAGCACTTCCTCCTCCTCTGAGTCTTCAGAGGCGTCTTCATGGTGGACAGCCTCGGCCCTGGGATTTGTAGTTGGGCTACGGGAGACACAGATTTCTCAGGCGACACCCTCAGCCTTTTTGAAAGCCAGGGCTCACAAGGCTCCACAGCTTAGAAGGGATCATTGGTTGCAATCCCACGAGAACCACTCCATTGTCCCTGGATCCCTTTAATAAAGTTGAAGCATTGTGCCCATCTGAGGTGTTGGTGTCTGTTGGGGACCCAGTGGGGATGGAGCAGCAGGAGGGTGCTGAGGAAGTAACAAGGACCTGATGGACACAAGAGGGATCCTGGCAAGACTGCAGTCACAGAAACAGACATAGATGGGCGGGAGGGTGAAGCAAAGGGACAGGCAGCCGTTCCCCCATCCACAACCACACAGCACACAGGCATGATTGGCGGGTCGGCCAACTCACCTTGTGGAAGAAAGGGGTGGATGCGTTCTGGGATGACAGGGTTCTGAGGGGGCAACACCATGGGTGGTTGCTTCCAGAGCGGCCCTGGAGGAGGTGGCTGGCCCCAATGGACTGGCGTGGCCCAACAAGGAGCACTGGACCTGTTGTTGGAACAATGCCATTGGCATAAAGGCTGAAAGCACTATGTGGTGGAGGCATCAGAATCACATCTGGCTGAATGCCTACTTAATGACCATGCACAGGGCCTGGATGGTGGCTCTGTCTAGGCAAAACTGATTGAGGGAGATGCTGTCTGAAAGATGGAGGGTTATGAGGCAAGCCCAGTACCAGCAGGCACAGAGCCTCCTCCACCATCACTGTGCCACCCAGATGTAGAGCACTGGTAGCAAGTGAATGTGGCACACCCCGAACATAGGAGGTAAGGGCAGGAGAGGGCACCATCCCGCCTGTGGCTGGCTTGGCCCTGCGGAAAAAGGGGACAGCATTCACAAAGGTGGCAGGCAGACAGAGTCACAGTCAACCATGTTGCCAGCATCCCCCCCCCCCCCGCGGCGCGCCCCCCCCGTGAGTGGTTTTTTGCCCACTGCCCGCAGTCACCTCCTGTTGGGTGGCCATGGCAGGAGCATTGGTGATGGGGCAGGGATGGCCCATCTCCACATTCTCCTGTGTGTGTGTGGCATGGCCACTGCAACATCTGGAGGTGGGGATGGCCATCGAGGCTGAGAAGGCTCTGCTGTAAGGTTGGTCGGGGAGCATGCGAGTGTTGCCCTTGCCACTGCCAGGAGCTGCTTCACCACTTCCTGCTACCGTGCCATCTGGTGCACGGCTGTCTGCCCTGGGACATGCCATCTGGATGAAGATATCCACTCTGAAGTGCTGGAACAATTCCTTCAGTCCCACTTGGAAGTGTGTTCGAGCCCTCATGGCCAAAGGTGTTTCTTACGAGCAGGTGGTGGAGGAGGGTCTGCTGAGAGCAGAAGTTGTCATGCGGGTGGTGGTGACACCCCCCCCATGGTGGTGGGTGGCTGCAGCTTTAAGGTCCCGTGTGGTTAGTGTCATGTTCACCCCTACCACTTGGCCCCAGGTATGGGGGCCAGGTCCTGCCACCCACTGCCTCCAACCATTCCCCCGTTGTCCTGACCAGGTGACTTGCAGTGTGAGGGTGCTGCTATGGGCTCATCCTTTGAGGATGGCGAGGAGGACCAAGGATGCAGTATCAGCCAGAGCAGCCGAGTACTGACCCCCGCAAGCGTGGAGGAGGGTAAGTCTGCCGTCATCTTGCCCCCATCTCCACAGTCAGGGTGCTCCTACAACACCCTGGGACTCTTGCCATGTCTAGCAAGGAGGAGATGAAGCTAGGTGGCAGGGAGGAGGACCAAGGCAGCCAGGCTACCAGGCTGAGGAAGGTGAGGTGCAAGGGCTTAGTGCTCACCTGGGAACTCCCATGGACTGACTGCTGTGTTTCCCCCCATGTACTCAGGTCCCTATTCCGTGATGTTTGCTGCTCATGTCATGGATGAATGACACACCCGGAGCCCGAGGAGGCGCATGGCAATGGCAGCCTCTGTGGTCCTGAGGTTGCTGGGCACCATGGGGTCCCTGGCCCTGACAGCGCCAGCAACACTGTTGGGGCACCATTTTTCCCATTCAGCTGCCACATAACTATCCTCTTAGGGAGGCGACGAGTGGCGCTGCAGCTCTGCCATGGCTGACCGCTGCAGTGCAAGTACAACACAGGATTGCTCTGCCCATTGCTGGATTTTTAAGTTTTTTCCCTTGTTCTTTTTTTCCTGTAGTTTTGAAATACATACATTTGAATAAGTGAAAACAGTAAGGGAAACACTTCTATTGTGATAACACTTGATGATTTTCATCTGTTTCGCATTTGCTGTTCATCATGTGATAAATGTATATTTATATTTATATTTCAATTTCTATACCGCTCATGACCCCTAATGCGTCTCAGAGCGGTTTACAATGACTACTTGCTTAGTTGAATGCCTAGCTAGGGCCATAATTTTTCCACGGGGGAGAGATTCCCTACCAGCACCCATGCGGCGTCTCTTTCTTTCTTCGGCAGGCCTCGTTGTTCTTTTTTGACGATCCGGATGACTGGCGACCATCTCCTGGGCAGGCTCTGGTGATTTCCATTGATGTGCAGTTGCTTCGAGGCGCAGCTTCCGGCTATACGTCCCATCGGGCTCCTGCCGTGCTGCGTCCCCTCGTCACTGCGTCATCCGGCTCCACCTCCGCTCAAATTGGTCGCCGTCTCCTGGAATCGCCGCTGCTCCGCCGCCATTGCTCTCACCGCTCCGCCTGTTGCCACCGCCGCCATCGACCACACTCCTGGCACAAACCCGGAGGAGGGTGCCCCCTGCCACCTAGGGCAGGTACCCATTTATCTACTTGTGTTACTTTCGAACCGCTGGGTTGGCGGGAGCTGGGACTGGGGCCGGGGGCTCAACCCGGCCGCGGTGGGGATTCGAACAGCCATTGTGGCTGTTCGCTATAGATGTTACCTGCAGGCGTCGTACTGCCTGCACCACCGCTCTGGAACAGTTTCTCCAGTCAGTGGGTCTCTTTTTTATATGAACATTAGATTCCTGTTACCAAACTTCAAAAATGTGTTGTCTTACATCCGGGCTTCAAGGCCAAGGCTGCATTCCTAAGGACACTTTCCTAGGGGTAATGCTCCTTGAATAACAACCTCAAAATTCTAATAATGTTTGTGTATTCTGCTACTTGTAAATAAAATGATTGACTTGGCTATCTTGGGACCATAATACATCCTATGTAAGGCTGATCCTTTTGATACAAGATTTTAATTCTTGACAACATC
>NW_015175011.1:0-2891 GCF_001447785.1 Gekko japonicus | reverse complement strand
TACCTATTTATCTACTTGCAATTTCTTGCTTTCGAACTGCTAGGGTGGCAGGAGCTGGAACTAGAGACGGGAGCTCACCCCGTCTTGCAGCACCCGGGTCTTGAACTGCTGAACTACTGACCTTCCACAGCCTGCAGTTCAGCGTCTTAACCACTTGAGCCACCGCAGCTCCTAATATGAAGTGTACTGGGCTGGTAAGATATTCACAAAACAGAGGGACACATTTTTTTAAAAAGTAAATAATGTGGTTATATGATTAAGGGAACTGGTTACACATTGTTCAATACTATAAAAATAAAAGAAAATTGGCTCCAGTGAATCCTCAAATATATGAGACTTTGCCTTTTTTTAAAAAAAAATTGGGAGGGCCATAGCTCCATGGCAGAGTAGGTATAAAATCCAAGATTCAGTTTCTGGTTTCTCCAGTAAAGTAGGCAGGGATGGCAGGCCTTGGAGAGCCACTACAAATCCAAGCAGGGAGTACCTCAGAGTTACCTGCAAATGCTAGAGCTATGTGATGTTGCTTCTGGTTTTCCCCTAGAAGTGACATCACACTATGTGTGACGTCCACTTTTTTAAAAGATTTAAAAACATTTTCTACTAAGCAACAAGGGCTGCCAGTAGGAAGCCTCCCATCATAGTGGGAGGCCTGGGAATGCTATTGGTGGGTGATTTGATATGTTTTGTGGGCTAGCAGTATGCATCCAGGTGGCTCCACAGTGGTGGAGAAAGAATTGTGCATCCTGCTTCTCTCTGTTTGTTGTTGAAATACTTAAGCGCAAAACAAAACCCTGCAGAGCAAGTGGCATTGTTCCCTTTTTAAAGGCATTGCCACATGCCTTATTTGCTTTTATTATCATGCAATGAACTTGTTACTTATATACTTAATTTCCAGAAAGAATTGTGCATCCTGCTTCTCTCTGTTTGTTGTTGAAATACTTAAGCGCAAAACAAAACCCTGCAGAGCAAGTGGCATTGTTCCCTTTTTAAAGGCATTGCCACATGCCTTATTTGCTTTTATTATCATGCAATGAACTTGTTACTCATATACTTAATTTCCAGACCTGCTTAAGCTGCATGGTAAACTAACCTCCCTTCTTTGTCCACGACCCATAAAATATTTATAAAGTAGTAGTAAAAAGCTGACAGATGGCACACACTTGTACCTCTGCAAAGAAAGATAAAGGCCATTCTGTTTACTTTAGAGCATGGTATACTATTGTGGACTCACTGTCTCTATGGAAATAATGGTCTAAAATACTAGCACAATACATAACTTTTTAAAATACTGTGCTGCTCAAAACAATTAAGAAATTAATGTTGTTTTTCTTTCCCCCACTTGCGCTCTTTCTTTTGAATGCAACTACTAGGTGATCGGCTAGTTATCTAGAATGCTGAGCGTGTGCGTGTATTCACATGAATGTCTGCGATATCTTACATACTACAAAGACTGAGATATCCATCTGTTAGAAAACTGCTGTCTCTCTCATGCAGCTTTGGTAGCACAGACTGCTGCATTTCCCATCACTGTTAGTGCCTTTCCATAGTGTACACTGCTGGTAAACAAAAATAGATAGCAAAAGCTGCGTCAGCCAGTACCCTAGAATGTGTCACTAAATGACTAGCAGTGGGGAAGGGACAACTCCACTGCAAAGGTTTTTGTAAATGTCTTTTTCTGGGTTTAAGGCAAGGCCCACATCAATTAGTCATACAAAATGCCACTTGGAATCACACAGAATCAGACAGGGAATTATATTTCTCATCAACATTCTGTACCTCACTTGACCTGTCTAACCAAATCTGGTTTACTGTTACTCAGAAGTAAGTCCCACTGAGGTCTACGATGTGGTCACACCATCGGTTGTCCATCAGTTACTGGATTCAGTTCAAGGTACAGACTTTCACATATTAAGCCCTTCATGGCCTTGGACAGGACTACCTCTCTCCCTATTCCCCACCACAACAGCTTAGCCCCTCTAAGCAGGGCCTTCTGCAGGAACCACCATGCAAATGCAGTAGATCAACAATTGCCTGTATGAAACCCACTATGGTCCTAATATCTGCAGGGAGAGTGGGCAGGTTCAGTCTGTTTTGACAGCGGAACTCCCACCCATGGTTATCAAGAGTGTGTAACTGCTGCTGCTACATGTATTTCTGAGTAACACACTTACTACAACAGATGCACTTTAACATTAAAATAAACTCATTATATAAACAAAAGCACAGAGGTTTCCATAGGAATCCTTGTTCGTTCCAGTCTGGTTGCTATTTACTTCATAGCAAGGCCTCTTTGGAATATTACTGGTTACAGATATCTTCAGCAGCCACAAAGATGCACAGAACAAAGAAAGCTAAACACATAATACATATGTCGTAAGTCCAGGTACTGGAACAGATACTGGAACAGCAGATGAGATTTTCAGGGTGTGCTTTGGAGGCTGCAGCTTTTCTTACTTGGATCATGAATCCCACAATTACCTGCAGTGCTTGCCGATGTGGGGATACAGGGGCTTGCCTTACAGTGGCTTGTCTCTTTTCTCCAGGGTGGGGGACAAAGGGTGGCGCTAGGGGAACAGCGGTCCAGGAGAAGCCCACTTGAGTGTGGGGTGCCTCAGGGCGCTGTGCTTTCCCTGATGTTGTTTAACATCTATATGCGCCCCCTTGCCCAGGTGGCTAGGAGGTATGGGTTGGGTTGTCATCAGTACGCTGATGACACCCAGCTCTACCTGATGTTGGGCGGCCAGTCGGAGTCCAGACTGGAAGATCTGAACCAGGCATTGCAGGCCGTGGCTGGTTGGCTCAGGCTGAGCCAGTTGAAGCTGATTCCGGTGAAGAAAGAGGTCCTATGAAGTCGTGGCGGTAAGGGCTCCCACTCCTGACCTTCGATGGGG